>NC_050512.1:20959746-20989828 GCF_002922805.2 Oryzias melastigma
TGATTTGATTTTGTCTGGCGTTTAGAAAAACAAAAGTAAAGTAGCGAGGATGGGATGGACTCCGAATTGCCTTTAAAATCCAGGGCACTATATAGTCCCGCACTGTATCGTTTTTTTAGTAGTTAGGGTTTAGAGTGGGAATTCAGACACAACCACAGAGACTATTTGCTAAATACAATTTGATTGATTGATTCAATGATTGAAAAGGAGTGATAAGAAGCAAACCTTTATAGTCCTACCCAAACTGAGTTATTTCATTTCATAGTTTAGCATAGTTTTCATAATCCCGTTCTGATCTAATCAAAAGCAGATTTTTGTTAAGGAATACAATCGAGTGCCTATTGATTGTTAATAATCTCCAGAAAAACATTATTTCATGATTTCAGTAAACAATAGCATCAAGTAACAGATATGAAATACTCATTGATTATCATCAGAATACAATTTCATATAAATCCAGAAATCATCTTTACACATTGCAGATCAAGTTTTCAAGTATATTGTTGCCCATAACACACTGTGCTATTCATTGGATGTAATCAAAAGAGCTTTGAATATCTCACCACATTCAAGTTCACATATTTGGAATTATTCAAACACCATTTTCTAAGAGCTGTCTTTGGATATTGCATGGTAATGTTTTTGCACTAGCTCTGTATAGAATTGACACTGTTAAAAATCAGCAAGGCCACACAGTTTTAAAAGTCAGACATTCTAACATGTTTTCATAAAAAATAATTAAAAAGTGCTGCTGTGATGAGTAGAGACACTCACTTCCTAGAAAACCTTAGAAATACACACAATTTTCCATCTATCCATTTCCAGAACCCTTCGGGTTCACGGGGTTACTGCAGTCAACCCAGCTACCGTTAGACGAATGGACAGTTGAAAAAATTCAATTGCTATTGCATGAATGCTGCACTGATTTTTGTAAAAATTGGGCTAAAGTCTGCCAGGGGTGAGACAAACATGTCCAAAATGTCAAAGTTGCTTCTGACATTTGTAAGATTCCTTCACAAACTTTCCTAGCATTGTTTTTCACTTTGTGGAAACTTTAAGCTATGAGTTTTCAGAGCCTTTTGAACCGATTCTTCTTCTTTTGGACACATGAGTTTATCCAACTTTGGAGAAAAAATAGTAACCAAACTTTTAAAATAAATTTTGGGAACTTTTCCATAAATGCCTTTTTTAGTGCCTCACCTACAGTCAGAACCCAGTGAGAAACCGATCTAATATAGTTGACTGAAAGGTAGCAAACATGACTTTGTGCAGTTGCTCAAAACTGAAGATTTTTCTGCACTAAAAGAGTTCACATAACAGCCTTGTAATCGAGATTGCCTTATATATGGATTGGCTTTGGTTGTGTTCGTGTTACTAACAAGGTTTGGAGTAAGCAAAATGACAGTGAGGTTGGTTTTAGCGGTAATCTGTTTTTTACGTGTTGTAAACAAGGTTAGGTGTTGCTAACAAGGCTAACATGGCTAACATGTAGCGCTATTGAAGTATGTTTTTTTTCACGTGCTTCTAAAAAGATTGTGATAACCTTTTTTCAGTTATATCAGTCCCTATTTTCATGTGTTGCAAAATATGTTGGTAGTTATTGTGAATATACTAGCGTGGCTAACATGTGGTGGTGACTGCGTTTTTTTTTTTTTTTTTTTTTCGTGTGCTCTCTTGCCATTCATTTTTTGTGCGATTATTGGTGACCTGTAAATAATAATCAAATTATTCTAATATTAATCGTGAAATTTTTTAACCATAGTTTCTGTAAAAAGCCTCATTTTGAGAGATTTTCATGTAAAGTTGTGGCATAGTAAAAGATCGAAAAACTGACTTTATGAAGGTTTAATACTGTATACTGTATTTCCAACGCTTATTTTTGCACCAACAGGGGGTATTATTTTCTTCAATTTCGAACAATTAAAAAAAAAAAAAAAAACACAGAAACAAAACTTTAGGTCTAGAGTGTTCAAATTTAACACAGCACTTTTCTGAGCAATAAAAAAAAAAAAAATGACCACAAACTTCTTACTTCTTCTTAATTCGCCAATTTCTTAAAATGTTGATGAACCTCATTCATCTCACGTGATCTTCCCTCCACTTTTCTGGCCTTACTGCATACATAATAGATACTAGTTGTGGCGTTATTCCGTTGTTCTATGAAGAACTACAAAGTCCCACATTAACGACATCACAGCAGTAATGCGGCGCCGCGTACATAGCGGTACACAAACACCAAGACGAGCATTGGGAGAAATGTTAGAGGTGTTGTTAGATGAGTTCAAATAAAACATTCTTTCAAGTAAACAGTTGGATCTTTGGTTTTCATATTTGAAAACACGACAATAGTTATAGATTTAAAACTGAATTAGCATAATCATTTAAAAAAAATATCTAATTTGTCTGTAGTTAATTAATCGGGATTAACTGGATAATTTGACACCCCTCGTTATTAACAAGGTTGGGAGTTCGCAAAGTCACTCTAGCGTTTCAAACAAAGTTGGGAGTTACAGGTATTGTAGATATGCTAACATGACTAACGTGTCAAAAACAAGTTCTCAAATTAGGACTGCAGGACAAATCTGATTGATTGAGGGACTTGTCGATAACTGACTCTTTTGTCTCGCCTAATGTACCTTACAGTTTGGTGTGCCTTCTAATGCGGAAAATACAGCACTAAGTAATGTTTAGAAAAAGATTTTGGAGCCACTGAATGACCACTCTTTTAAGTCATTTGGGGTGATGGAATGCAATGTCCGTATGCAGTGTATTTGAAGCTGTGAAAGAAATAATTAGATTTATTGTTGAAGCATGCGAGTCCTTGGAATTACAAACAAAAAAAAGACTTAAAGCTCAAAAAACGGGTCTATGCTATAATTTTCTATCTGATAATGAAGTATTCAGTCCTTTTTCTGTAATGTAAAATATGTGCCAGTTGAATTAAGAGCAGAAATATTGTGCTTTGTGCCTGATCTCACATCAGACTACAGATGTAATACGTTTTTCTTTTTTTTTTTTTCTCACAACCACTCCTACATCCTTTTGCTGTGATAAATAGCATGACCTTGGCTAACTTACCTCATTAAATGGAGTCTGTGGAAAGTGTAACAGTACGGCGCAGTATCACACGGCAGAGATAGAGATTTTATCATCTGTAGCAGCCTAAAGCCGGTGAAAACATTTTTGCTGGCTTAACTGCAGTCGACTTCTCTGGGAAAGTTCCATTTTCAGCCTGCAATGCTGAAACACAACATAGTGCTCTGAGCTGTCCATCTTTGTGTGTGGATCAATACAGCTTATAATAGATCTGTTTGGGTATGTTGCACGCTGTAGTCTGCTCTTGATTCAAGCTGAAATTGCCCATTTAAACACAATTCAGATATGACTTTAGGGAAAATAAGACAGATGCTAAATGTCTTTATGATTCAACCACAACTGCCTTTGTAGAGTTAATGATTTTCAGCCCTCACTAATGCACCTTAACATTATTTTTAAGTAGAAAATTTTGGCTTAAAAACAGTAGTTTTGCTGGATATTAAGCTCCTGTAATGAACTCCTGTGCTTTCAAATAGTCCTTATGAAGAACGATGTCCTTTAATAATGCTTAGTACAGCATCCCTTCCAGGGCTAAAAGCAAAAAAGAGGCCATCAAAGTGGTGACTCTGCTTCATAAAGAGGCTGAGGAAAGGTTACCTGCAGAAACATATACATCTTTACTGCTGCACCACTGGCCAAGCGCTGTAGAGTGGAGGCTGCAGCATTTTTAATGACAGGGAAAAGGAAGAGTCTTGATTTCCACGTGTCTGGTTTTATCTTAAAAGCTTGCTAATAAAAATAAAAAGGTAATAAGAGTTTTCGGATGGCACGCAATTCTTTTGAACTCAGATGTGCAAAATCCTGCAATTAGATGAAAAAGGAAAAAAAAAAATGTAAATGACTGTGCAGATGTCTGGGGGTGCTTTCAGAGCAGGATAGTCTGAGAGATTCGGTTTGCACTCTTGAGGAAACTGAACTGCCTGTAAATAAAAGTAACAGCAGTTGCTCGTTTGGAAGCAGGGCCGTCCAAAACCAACTCTGACCAGTAAGAAAAACAAAACAAAAAAAAAATAAGTGCAGACCAATGCCGATGCTGTCTCCATTTTTTCTGCTATAAAGAAACAGCTGTAACATCATTAGTACCTGTGGTTGAATTTCACTTTTTGGTCTGCTGGATACTTCGTCTATTTCTGATGCAGAGAATCACACCAGGGTTCACTTGTGAGCAAAACTGAGATCCTTGTTTCCAGATAGACCTCAATCTACATGCTTGGTACATCACAGACTTCAGATGAGTTATCCCACCTGACAAATAAAGTTGGCTACTCAAGTAAATGCATTATTTCCAAACCCACTTTAAGACCAAATCCGGGGAAAATAGTACTTTTGTGTTTTAACACAACTTTTTTTTTCATAATAGAGGACCTATATAAAATAATTTATGATTAAAACTGCATTTCTGAGCACCAGAAAACCAGATGCTTGAAAAAGCTCATACTAGCGACAGTTACTACAATGGGTGTGCCAAAGACTACTCTCCCCCTGCGCTCACTCTGACCCGCTCATGCGTAGGTGTACAAGACATAAGGAGCATTCAATACTCCTGCTGCCGCGAATTGTGATTCAAAACTTGAAACGCACAAGCATTTATAGCAAGTGTTTGTTTTCTTCTGCTACAAATGTGCTGGATGTAAAAAGAAACAGGCTAACCTGTGATAGCGCAGAGATGCTACTTTTTGTCAAGTTAAATCTCCCACCGATTCAATCACAGTTAAAAAAACAAAAAAATTATATTTAGTTGTTGTTTATTTCTTTTTCCTGGTTTGTAAAAGGCTTGAATGCCTGTTTTTGAAAAATTCTGTTCTACGACCAACCGTTTATTTTGCACATTAGTTAAAACTTTATTATTTTTCACTTTAGTTTAAAACAAAGAAGTTATTTTTGCACTTTAAGATTAAACTATTTTCTTCACACGTTATTATATTGGGCATTATCTGTATTGAAAAAATGTCATTGTTACATTGCTATTTAAGTTAAAGTCTTAACATTTGAACTGACCATTGAAATGCACTTTCTCTGTTCACAGATGTATGGGAGACTAAAAAAAACTAATGGTGTTTGTACTACTTGTTGTTAAATTTATTAGCAGGAAAAACTAGTTCTGCAAATTTGTTGAAATACTTTAGAGCCATACACTCTTACTTTTAAACTTTCATTTTTTGGCATTTTTCGTCATTAGTCATCGTGCATCACTAATATTTAAATATATATATAGTTTGGCCCTTCAGTCAAATTTTAGAACCCTTTGTGGCCCACAAGTGGAAAAGTTTGCCCACCCCTGGTCTAGGGTATACATGCTGCTAAAGCTGTTAGCTCTCAGCCACAGTGATTTTATTCTATCTGAAGTTAACGATTAAATGCTTTCCTGATCATGACCTGGGCTGATTTTCAAGTGAACTGTATTAATATTTGGGGCGAGCCTCATCTGATGCTGTGAAGCATAGTCTGTGAAGCAGTTTAATCTGCAAGCCGAAGCCCCGCTCCCAAGAAAATACAACGAGGGGCAAACAACGGAAAAGCATAAGTGTAAAACCCAAACGCTGAATGTGTGCACTACAACACATGCCCTCAGGGAGTTGCACAAAACCCTCCATATTTGTGCAATTGTGTCACACAAGGCGATGATTATTTCAATGGATGTGTGCACAGACGCACACACTGCATGCACCATTTTGCACTCTCTCCTTGAACAGAAGATGCTCAAAACATTCTTTAGCAGCCTACTTTAACCAGTACAACATAAAAAATAGTTATCACTTCATCAAATCTATCAGAGTTGCAACTTTTAAACAGTTAGTTTTAAACCCTGAACTCAACCCTTGTTTGTGCACATTTTGGAGTAAAATTGACCCCTTGAGGATGCACATACATGGCCGCACTCCATAAACCATGAGTGCAAGGCTCTCATTTTGATTAGTTGTGTGTGTAGAGTATGTGCACTTCATGATTATACAGGGTTTTATGGCAAGCAACAACTCCAACATCCAGGCCTTCAAATGGTTTTATTTAGCTTTGTCAGCATGTTTTTATTCATACCATATTAAAATTAAATGTGATGATGGATGAAGGTTTTAATAGGTGCTGGAGTCCTAGATCATGGATGTGTTCCTGACATGGGCAAAATTCTGTGTGAGGCTGATGGTGCTCGTGTGAAGACAGCCACCACGACAGGAAGAAGAAGGGGTCAAAAAGGATGTGGGAGTCTTTTCATGTGAAAACTATAGCACTTAATAAGGAAGGGAAAGCAATGCATATCATTATGTGTATTATATGCACTCAAAAGCCACTTTATGAGATACACCTGTTCAATTGCTTGGTGGCACAAACAGCTAATCAGGCTTTCTCGTGGCTGAAGCCGAATGCATTTGTGCATCCAGACATGAGAATAATGGCTTGATGAAGTTCAAACTGAATATCAGAAAGAAAGATTAAAGGGATTTTGAACGTGATGTGACTTGTTTGAGAGACTGGTTCAAGCATTTTAAAAATTGCTGACCAGCTCTGATTTTTCAAGCAAACGAATCTCAAGGGTGTTCAAAAGAAAGGGTAAGATAAAGGTATGTGGACAAAGCGCCTTGCTGGAGTCAAAGTTTAAAGAAGAATCGACTGATAGGCTTGTGCTGGGGAAAATAAGGGGAACTGTAAATCAAATAGCCACTTATTACAATCTTTAATGGGCTTCAGCAGCAGAAGACGTTGCCAGGTGGCACTGGTGTCAGATAAAAGCAGAAAATTGAGGCTATATTTCACACAGCCTGAAAGAAGATTGGTGGATCTGGTCCAATGAGTCTTGATTCAAACTGCAAAATCCAGTTAATGGGTTCAGAAAATGGGACATTCTGACTTGTGTTGGGAAAATATAAACCTATACATTTGACAGAACTAAGTTCAAGTTCAAAATGTGCAACATTTATTCTTGTCTTTAAAAACATGAAAATCAAACATGCTCCAAAAGTCACTAAAAATGGCAGCACTTTCAATATTCATTGAGCAGGGGACACATTGCTAAATGTGGGACAGGAAATGATTTCTGTTATACTTCGTTCACACCGGAGTCGGCAGCTCACGTTCAAGAAACCACTTCCAATGAAAAACCTTGTAAAGTTAAGTATATTCAGGTTTCAAATGTCTCAAGTAGGGCTGGGCGACATTTGGGTATTAAGTTGATACTCGTCAATATTGCCGATTTCAATACCAATATCCATACCAATATTGCTAATTTTCGTAAGTGCAGTATTGCGACATTAACCTTAAAATCTCAATTGTTTTTAATCGCAGTGAATGTTTTTTTGTAAGTTTTCATTTTTTTATTACTTGTTAAGCATAAAAACAGAATTAGGACAATATTTTCAATTAAATGGAAAATAGTTTACTGAATTAAATACTTCCTTAAAATCAAATTAAAAGTGACGAAGTGAATGTTAAACTATCTACAAACCCGAAGAAACAAATAACTATATAAAAATAAATCAAAATGTTCAGCAATAAAAAAATAAATAAACCAACTTGAGAAAATAATATTTTCGGTTTGTATCCGGCTGTATTTATAGGTCACCAAGGCTTTCATATATCAGAATAGAGCTGTGAAAGAAAAAGCCTGAAGCAAGATTTACAAGATTTGAACTCCTTTGACATTTTGCTTCCAACTGGATGTTTAAGCAAAAGTCCAGTGTCAGCATCAAGCGCAATCAAGAACCTGCGACACATGTGTGCTGTGTACGTAGCATTACTCTCACATGTTCTGTGGTTTAGGAGTTGACTGTGACAGATGCTGGAGTTTTAGTTCTACAGGTACCAGAGCCAACAGAATTCAACAAATAGGTTGATGGTGTAATGATGTGGAGGACTGTATTTTCTTGGCACAGTTTTGATCTCTTAATGAGGACGGAGTCAAAATAACATCTAGTGTGACACAACTGTTTGTATAGTTGGAGGTGACGATCCTTATGGCACAACTATTATTGACCTCTTTGAAGATATGAAGAAACTAGAAATGTTTTCTGCAGCTGGACAATAATGCAACATGTGTGTGTGGTAATGTTTTATCATTATTGACCAAAACCTATAAAGTATCCTCATTAAATTATATCTTATAGAATTAAGACAGTTCAGTCAAGTACTTTTCTATGTTTCTATATCTATAGTGATTTGTTTTTTTCTGAGATGCTGAATTAAAAAATGAAATATATAATACTAATATTTTTATTTATATTTGAAAAATGACTGAATCGTGAAATAATATTTTCTGTCATAGTGTCATATGGTCCACTGCAGACCATAGACATTAGGTAAGCTTATTTTCTTTACTTCATAAAAGTTGTGTAAGTTTCTCCCCTAACATACACCTTCCTCCAAACACAGACGTTCAAAATCCGTGTTCCCAGACAGTTCTACAGGGGTTCAAACATTTTCCTTTTTAATAAAACAAAGGGAAAGGAGAATAAAGTGAAGAGACAAGACAAGAAAAAGTGTAAGTTCTTAATTCGTATTCTGGTCAGGACGTACTGGTTCAGGCATGCGAGCATGACAGCACAGACATCCATGCCCTCACACGCCTGTACAGAAACACACAGGACTGTGTTCATGCACCCAAACGGACACAACCACATGCACTCAAAGAAAATGTCAGGATAAATAAATTGATCCCTTTTTATTTTTGGTTTATTAGGACTTCTAGGAATCCGTACAAGAAAGCATGGTAGGATATCGTAGCCCGAGGAAACTTGTATGCTAATACACAAGTAGAGTTCCAACTTTTCGTCAAAATATCCAAAACATTCCAGTGAAAACAATGCAAATTTACCATATCTTTATGCTAATAAAGAGGCTACACACAAGATTTAAAACCTCCATAAGAGTCCCAAATCTAATGTGTTTACAAACTGGAGAAAGGCTGAAAATATTCAGTGAACAATTCCCTCAGAGCAAAAACAAGTCTCTATGAACTCTTTCAGTGGATGAGTAACATGCATGGGGGCTATTTTTCTGTACAGATGATGCTGATGAATATTCTAACAGTCATAACAAGAAACACCACAGAGTTCTTGGCTCTGGATTCTGTGTCAACGCAATTTACAATTTGTGTTATCCTGCATTTATTTCTCATTGTCCACCCAGGCGAGTAATTAATGAGTAATAGTACAGACTCGTCTCAGTCATTAAGTGTGAAGTTCTGACTTGTCGAAATAATGTCTCTTTTAACAGCTGCAGCATCATCTTAACTTTTGCTGGGCCTGTTCAATCTGGTATTTGGGATGACGACTAATATCTATATCAGTTAGAAAAACTGATTTAATCCAATTTTGCTTGATTGTCTGGGGCAAAAGTAGGAATAAACATTGAAGTTAGTTTAGGTAAAGCCTGAATAAAGCAAAACTCAGATTTTTTCTTGTTTGGTTGCACCTAAAGTCCAATAGTTTTCAGCAGTCTTTTAATTATGAGTATGCAGTTTTTAGCCAAAATACAAAAGTTTTTAAAGACATATTTCCTAGACGAGTTCATCAGGAATTCACCTCTGAGTTGTGAGCAGAACAAAAGTTAGCCACCACTTATTTCCCATCAGCCCTATTTTTACATGCTCTCCCTCTAGCTTACAGCTCCTCACAACCCCAAGCCAACATTAGCTTTGTGATAAAAATGTCAAGCAATATCGGAGCTCTTCAGCTGGACAGTTTTGAGCCAGATGACATCTCACACGAGGAAAATGAAGGCCTAAATGGATCTATTTGTCTCCAAGTGGATGCTTCAGAATTGGAGTGACGCTGCTGATGCGTCACAAACTTTATGTTTTGATAACTATGGGTTTTATCTGCTCCTGATATATTGTTACCAGTAAAAAAATACTCAGAAATGCTGTTTTTTTTATTTTTTTAAGAAGAATGATACAAGAACGTGTTAAAAGCACAAATACATTTTTTTTTATTTTGTCTTTGAAGAATAATCAATATTCTATTGACCAGGATTTATGTTAGAAATTAAATCCTGTTTTCCAAACAATAATATACATTTGTATGCTTTTATAATGTTCAAATTACTCTAATCAGGCAATGGAGCCCCATTTTCTGCCATAATAGTGGATTTGTGAACTGTGTTGACTCAAAGGGAAGTGAGCATCAGTCCTTTTTCATTCATATCACAACGTGTAGGATCCATTGCAATGCAATTAAAGTCTGCTTAAGGGGGAAAATGTAAAAAAAGCTAAAGGATTACTGATTTTAAAAGCCTTTTTTTTCTGTTCATTGAATGGATGCAAGAAATTGAAATTAATTAGGTTGTCACTGCTGACTGCTTCAGTAAACATCACTTTTGCAAAACAGCAGCATTTCAGAGGTAGAACTCCGGACCACAACTGAAATAACAATATAATTTACAACTGTGTTCTTTTCACTTATCTGCATTTCCAATACCTCACCAAATGAACTGTGGTCACTATCAGAGACTTACAGACATGTTTATTAGGGAGTGCCAAATGTTGCAGCTTGTTGGTCCCTAAATGTAGTTTTTTTTGCCATTAGATAACCACTTATTGCATCATTTCTGTTTATGTTTGTGTTCTTGTGACTTGGTAGCTGCTCTAAGCTGTTTAATTAAAAAAAGAAAAAGTTGTGACAGTTGTGTGTTTATACTTTTACTATGGATTCTTTTGATGCTATAACACATACAATTCTGAGTATTTTAAAAAAGAAACTGGTATCATTCTGATCTTTTTTGATCTTCTGTAAAAACATTCCCTCTGGTCTTTTAATAATCATTCTTAGCCCAAAAAAAGTCATTTTAGAGGACATAGTTTCTGCAGAGCAGGAGTTCATTAAAAATTTGCCTCTGAGTTGTGTCCTCATTTCTTATCATCCCTTTCTTTACACACTGCTCTGCGAGCTTGTAGCCCCTGACTACCACAAACTAACATTAATGGTGCAACAAAATTGGTGAATGATATTGGAGCTATCCAGCCGCACTGTTTTACGCGAAAAATCAGCTCAGACAAGGAAAATGACGACAAACAAGGATGTGTTTGTCTGCTTGTGGATGCATCAGAATGGAGCAGAGCAGGAAACATGAAACCTGCTAATAGTAGTTTATATAACAACCTTAAGCTTTTTCAAATGGATTTCTTGTCTGTTCCAATTAAATAAAATACTCAGGAATGCAATTTTAATCTTAATATTCTGTAAAAGTCTTTCATCGTTGGAAAAATGTTTGAAAAACTTGTTAAAAACACCAAAGACCATTGGAATGGGTCTTTATTACGGCAACAAACTTTACCCATGACACATGTATCTAATCAAACAAGTGACTAAAGTGAATTGGTAAACCAAAAACCTGAAAATCAAATGAAACAAGACAAAAAAAACCCTCTAATTTACCTTAATATAACTTGACACTTCCAGCTCTGAATTTCCTGTTTTACAATCAGCAACTTTACCTCCTAATTTACACTGAATGCGATTTGCAAGTCAAATTCGCATTGGACATTTTTCCATCAAAAAATCACGCCCAAAACACACGTCTGCAAGGTTGATGCGCAGTGTCCAATGCTGAAATCGTATCGCAGGACCCCGATCGCATCTGGACATTGACTTGACAATGAAACTGGACACCCTGATCGCATTCAGTGTGAAGCTTGTGGAGGATAGAGGCTGTTTTTAAATAAATTAGAACACATCAGATCAAAAATAACAATGAAAAAGATCATTTTTGTCAACTGTAAAACTTCTCAAAAATTCAAAATAACTGCACAGCAATTTGATGGGAAAAGCTACAATCAAACTTCTGGAGTTGATTGTTTCCAAATGAAAATTTAATGTAAGTAAAGCAATTATTTTTTTCTTTAACTAAACCAAACAATATCTGAAGATCTTTAGCCAAAAAAAGGTGTAAAAGAATCCTTTTTGGAAAACCAAATGTAAGGAATATTTTTTGGGCGCATGAAGAAGAGCAGCTGTTGAATACTTGCATCCACGGAATCGTACCTCCCACTCCCATTGTTGTGATGACAACCGCTTTGGTCTTTCACAGTGTTTCGTAAGATACACAGCAAGGGAGGAGAAACAAACAAGAACACACAGTGGCCATCATTTTAAGCCCAACTGGTTTTTCACAGCTATTTTTCTTAACGCTTGGAAAGTCCCCTAGTTGTTGCCAACACAACATCCTACTCGTTATTAACAGGGACAAAAAGATCTTGGATGAAAGTGCAACTATGGCTTAGGAATTGTTTACACCAATTATATATATATATATTATTCGATCATTCAACTGGAATTTTTTCCCCTAACAAAATCAATTAAAACATTTTTGAGTAAATTAACAGTTTTAATAAATTACTTCAAAGGATTTGAGGAGTCTTTTGTCCACTGTCAACATTTAGACAGACGGACAGCACACAAGGTCGGCGGTCTCCATGGACACACAGCGGCTTCATTTATAAAGAATATGATATAAAAGAGAAATTCAGCCCTTTATTAAAGAAAGAAAAAAAAAACCTGCCGGAACTTTAAAAAATGCTATTAGTGATCAATTTCTTGAAAAGACGTGATGAAAAGGATTTTTTTTACTCTTTTGTGTATAATAAAATAAAAGTAGAAAATTTAGCAATAGATCAAAAGTTAAAAAGTCATATTTTTTCCCTTTTCCTTCATCTTGTTAGAAAACATTCATTAAATAAATTAATTACATTTAAAGTCACATTAGAACGACATTCTAAATCAATTTACAACATATTAAAAATATTAGTTACACTAGCATAAGAATATAATTAAGCAGGTGGAAAGATCAGCTACGGGTGCTAATTCTTTATAAAACACATTTGCACATTTGAGAGATGAGGTTGTACACTTTCCCTTTGGGTAAGAATTTCTGAGACAATATCTTTTGTTGAAGCCCTGAGGCTATTTTATTCCAACACGTGCTCATTTAAACAACAAAAGTATCAATTCATTTTCTACATTTATATTCTTTTTGATCCTGAGACAAGAAGATAAAGATAAAAAATAAGCTGAAACAAATGGAGGTTTTCTGAACTAAAACTGAAGGAGTCATGCCAAATCTTGCATAGCAGATTATTGATAGATGGCTATTTTAAACATTTGGCACAACAATGTTAATTTAGCTTCATTTAGGAAAATCAGTTACTTTATTTTTTAAGTAAACTCATCTGCTTATGTCAACATTTGTAAAGAAATCTCCTTTTCTGGGTTTAGATCAGGGGTGGAGGGGTTGGGGGCAGCTGCCCTCACAGAATTAAGAAAGAAATCTTCATTTTAAGCTTCTTTAATCATTAGTGAACTACTTAGCCGATAAGTTGAGTTTAACCCAACTCCATGGTTACAAAGAGATGAATTTTTTCTGCATCAACTATCTTTCAAACGTTGTAATTTTGCTCTGCTGACCAACTTTACACTTGATCGAAGGTGCAGCTGAGAGAATCAGGCTATATATATTTTTAAATAAAAGATTGTAAAGACTCAAAAGTCAAAAACAGGTATAACTGTCTATTTATTCTGTGGCCAGTTGCCAATTGATGCATGGACCGGTTCCGGTCTGCGGCCCAGTGGTTATGGATCACTGCTCCAGAGCACACACCATCTACACATGACGCAGACGCCAGCACAGTAATGACAACAGGAATATATGATTTACATGCACCACGGCCGGATCAACAATCGCCATGACCCACCTATCCCGATCTAAGGAAAATTTTGTATTTTTAGAATTTTTTTATTTTTATTTTTTTACTCCTCATGTTTCTAATGGCTTTTGTTTTCCTTTGCCACCCTTCCAAAGTTTTCTGCCCCCCTCCCGGCCCCATATAAAAGGTTCTAGCTCCGCCCCTGCTTAAGACTCACACTTATCAAAAGTATCAAACAATATTAAAAAATTTTGTTTTGTTTAAGGTGTGAAAAAAGCAGTTTAATAATGAGAAATGGAAGTTTAATGTCCAGGTAGAATCAGGCGTGGTGTTATTCTGATCCAAAGCTAAGTGCTCAAGGCTACATTAGCTCGCTCTCAGCACAGTCAGCAAGATTATTTTTTGTTAAATGTCATGAAAACAAACTAATAGAGGAAAAGCAATTCACGTTCAGGCAAAACAACGGACAATTAAACATCTGTTCTCACAAAACTACATTAGAGGACCATTCTAGAGAAGGCAATTTGCATAATATCCAGAACCTTTTAAACTAAAATGCTAATGAAGTGTTCCGCATAGAGGCAAAAAGGCGACCTTGGGAGAGTATTTTTTTTTTTTGCTCGACTTCAGATAAGTCTTCTTAAGAGCAGACATAGGTTTGATGCTACGCGTGTAGCCGAGATTGAAACTGGGTTCAAATAGCAGCTCTGCTGCATCAAAGAAGGAAGCTCAGGTGTTTTGGACATCTGGTCAGGATGCCTCGGAGCGGAGGAGTTTTGGCCCCTGCTGGGAGGAGGCCTCGGGGCATGTTCATGACTTGGGAGATGAGGTCTTCTTTGCAGCCGCAAAGCATCACTCTCTCATTGGATGACTGGGGCAAGTTAAAAGGGAGGAGGGGGTATGGGGGCTGTCTTTGATCAGACTGTTGCCTTCACTGGCTGATTGTAAATTGGCAGTAAAATGAATAAATACAGTATTTTCTGTAATAAATATGATTTGTGAAATATTTTAGTGAACACAAACTGTTTTACAAATTTAGATAATTTGAAAAAAACATGGAAACCGTGTAAATAATTAACAAGAAAGGCTGCAAAAACTGATTGTTAAAGTTAAAAAGACCCTCGTTTTAAGAATAACTGCTTTTCTGAAAAGGTTTTCAATAGAGAAATAATCTAAATCTAAGAAATATGTTTTAGTGACCTTTTTTCTTACGCCACTGACATTTTTTTTTCTTAACTTATCGTATATATTTTTAATTTTCAGAATTCTTTAGTTATATCTAAAGTATTTTTTACACCATATTCTTGGCATAAATGTGTCCTAGCCGGATATTTTTTTTTAATTGGTAAGCTTTAAGTTTAAAAAAAAGGACACTAAACAAAAAAAAAAATAAAGAAATTTAGATTAACATGAGTTGATCAGATATCATTAGTTCTATTAAACATGTCTCCTAACGTTCTTTGACATACCGTAAATCTTGAACTATTTATGTGATCAATTGATTAGCTGATTTTGACGTGGAGAAAAGTGACTTTTTTTATTGGCTTTGCACTGAAAGGCAACACTTTACTAACGGAAATGTTACAAAACAACACAAAGCTGCTTTTCTCTGCTTTAGAATCTACTGGAGTAATGTAGCCGGTTGACGACTTATGGTAGTCAAAGGAACGTTTAAAGTTCCAGTATTAGAGTTAATAGGAGTTAAGTATTTATGGAAATAAAAGAACACCAATTTCAAGGTCAGAACAAGGTGCTGTGGCATTCTTCACGCCTGAAATGATGAGTCGACTTATATAATGGTGATAATCCGTCTGCTGACCTGATCGACTGCTCACTTTTATGATGGACTGAGATAATGTTTCGCACACATGGATACAAAGAGTACAGCGAAGAATAATAATTAAAACTTTGTGATTTTGTCATTGACGCCTAAAAAAACAAACTTTTGAGGAAATTTACATCGTTGACTTGACCTGACAGCCCCTTCATGGTTGGTGAGTTAAATGACAGACTGCAGCATATTTATTACGTCCACAAGTTAGCTTCAGAGTATGAATCAGGTCAACACGGTAATTAGAAATGTCACAACATGACCTAAAGGTCGAGACCAAATTAGCACCAACGCCAACAAAAATAATCTTTTTAAAGCAAAATGTTTTATAATGACAAGTGGGAAAGTCAAATCTGTCAGTTATGTACATGTGAATAAGTTCTGCTGAATACAATGTCAAATAAAGCACAATACATGACAGTTCAGGTAATGCAGTTTTCTGCAAAGCACTCCGCTGTCTGATTTCTCTCCCCCTCCCCACTCCCCCAGATGCTTCCAATCAAACCCAGACAGCAATCAAACTGCTCTCACCCAAAACTGCCAGACCTGGTTGCCAAATAATGACCCTTTTAACCAAACAGAAAATAAAATATATGGGGGCACCTACTAAAGGAGCTGTCACGGATATGGTTATATCGATGTCTATGTTTTGTCTACCCTGGACTATGTTTACCATCAGAAGTAAAAACTTTGTAACTGAAGGTCGCCTTCCTAAAAAATAAGTACGACAACAAAGTTATTGACTTGAAATAAACACAATTTTACCTGGAAGAAGGCCTTAAAGTGAGCCTTTCGTAAGTTCACATTTTAGAAATTCAACCCTTAGGAAATTATCTTAAGTCATATGACTTTGATTTGAATGTTTTGTGTTGAGTTACTGAGTCAGGGTCTGTTCAGTTGCAAACTTTGACAGTTCTGCAGCAGACTGCAAGCGAGGCATATTAGGTTTCCTAACAAGTGCCAGCTTGTGCCTCAAAAGTAAACCTTGATTCTGGAGTTACATCCTGTACACGCTTGATTTCATTTGAAAATACACCGACAGTTTCTGACCCACGGTAATTTAAATTTTTTTTAGCACTTAGAAAAACAATATGTGCCATGTTTATATATGCTGAGCCTGTGTTTACATTTGCAGATCCGGTGTCAGGAATACATGTGGCAAATGCAACCTCCGTTAAATTGCAGGAGTGGCTAGAAGAAAGGTCTGCTTATTTTATGAACAGAGGAACTTTCAGAGGGAAAATAAATGAAATCAAACCTTTGGATATGTTTGAGGTTTGTGCACACGCAGGTTAACCTTGACTTTTAGAGTACCACAAAGGGCGCACCTTCAATGAATGGTCTATTTTCAAAATGATGTCATATATGAGGCACCGAATAAGAGTTGCAGGTAATTCTGTCATTCAGACTTTATTAACTGAGGTCACAGTTTTAGAACTTGTTTGTAAGACGTTAAACGTTAGCTACGTTAGCTTATTGACAACACATGGAACTCTCAACTTTGTTGTGACTCTTTAAAAACTACCTGTGACTTTGCTAATTCCCAACCTAGTTAGTAACTCAAGGAATTCACAAGAACACCCAGCCTTGTTTCAACGGCTAAGAAAAGCAGACTGATGCTGCTGAAACAAAAGTTAACATGTAGCTAACATGTAAAAAAAGACTGGTAGCTTACTACTAAAGCAAACGTTACTGTGACAACATTAACACTATAAAATTGCTAAAACTGCTAAAAAGCGGTGCTGTGACAGAGTTAACATCAAAAAAAGACTGATATCACTAAAACAAACACAGTTAAAACTAGGTAAACACGTAAAAAAAAAAAAATGCAACTTTTAAAGACTGCACTTCTCAAAATTGCTTCCACATCAATAATCAAGACCTGAATTAATCCATATAAAAGGCGTTCCGGATCATGAGGCTGCATCTTTTGAAAAAACTTGAGGCTTTTTAGAGCGTGTTATAGTGCAGAAAATAACCATCCTTCCAATTTAAGCCCCTCCCTAACCATAAATCTACAAAGTTCATTCTGAACCAGTAACAAAGTCTACAATTCCATATAAGGTCATACACAGATGATAGAAATTGCTCTAATAGAGTAACAAACATAGATTCACACCGTTTATCTTAGCAAACACTTTATATTATCTTTTCATTGTAAGTGCTTTGTTTGTGTCCCCACAAGATTATAAATACATGTACACATCGATATCACACTGGAGAAACAATTTTATATTTTTAATAAACAATTAAACTGAAAAAGCTTTTTCTAATGGTTGTTTTAGGGGCTACTCAAAAACAAAAGCTGTTTTCATCAACTCGGTCAAGTGGAAATGCTGTCTTCGGTCCCCCTCAGCTCAACAATTAGAGGAGTAAAGGCAGGGAGGCAGACCACGGATGAAAAGGACAAACAAAAAGACAGGATAAAGCCGACTGAGCGACTGATTATTCAGGAATGATTGAGTGGGAGCTTGTAGAAGAGAAGAGAGTGGACAGATAAATGACATGACATGTGACACTTCAAAATTTACAATTCTGACCCCTAACTCCCCCTGCTTGTCTCTTGCTCACAGGCTTGACACATGCCCCCCTCCCATTTCTAAGCACACATCCACGCACACAAACCATGCGCGGCGTGGACATTAGGTTTGATCCGTCAGAGAAGCGTGTCTTAGCTGTCAGTCGACTGCGTTTGAGTGTCAGATGAGTGTTATGAGTGTCAGGGCATGAGCAAATCTATGCGTCAGTGTGCATGCTGGTTGCGGAGGAGCAAGTGTGTGCATGCTTAACTCCAGTTGCTTAACGGGTGTCTGTCACCGCAGAGTCTTCAGTTCTCTATCAGCGGGATCCTTTCTCGTGTGATTTAACAGCCTCATTGTCTCCTGTGGAGTGTGGGGATATGGTGCTCTTTGTGTCTGTATCTGTCCAATTAGTAGCAGATTTTGCACCAATAACTTCATCAAAAGATGTGAGTTTGTTTCATAGCAACAGTGTTGGCTCCCTTCCTGTATTTCCATGGCCTCTTAACTCATACTTTCACACTGATCAAATGAACTTTTATATAAAGCTGAGAAAAATGTCCATCAAACTTGTAAAGTTTTCTGATAAAATGTTCAGTTTTTTCGCTAGCAAAGGATATGAGACACATGGGAGAGGCAACACACTTCAAATATCAGCTGCTAAACTGAAGACAGTGGCGTAACTTAAGCCCTCAAATAAAATAATGTGCCTGATGATCATCTACTAAAGCACTGTGCAAACAGTGGAGTTATTGGAGTTCTAGTTATTAATTGTTTAAATACTTGGGGGGGGTACACAAACCCCACCCAGCTCACAAATAGGGTCAAGCTACTTCACAAAGGTCACCGCCTCCTGATAGCTCACTGTTTACACTGCAAACACAGAGCTCTGTCTGTCCTCCTCTAGCACTTCATTGTCTGAGCTTCTCATCAAAATGGTGGAGAAAATCTGAAAGGACAGATGTGGTTAAAGGATCAGAGAAAATGTGTTTTTGAGGACAGATTTACTCAGATTGATGAATCTGATCAAGTCTAACTTTTCATATAAAGATATACCGTCACATACTTAATTATTTATGTATATATAATGTATGTTTTGGAGTATAAGTTGGATTTTCTTGTGTAGTTTAAGAACACATTTTTGGACAAACCTCCAGCAGTGAATTTGACATGCGTCAAAAGAAAGGCGAGTATATGAATTTGACATTCAAACCAAGTCTAATGTGAACGCACAATACATTCTCATTCCCAACTCATCCAATATCGGTGCATTGTTAAGGACCCACTTTTGGACATTTTGGGTGTCTAAAACTCATCATTTTTTGATGAGTTTGATGTGCTGGCTGTTCCAATTAAATCAGGGGGCTGGTCCTTTTATTGGATGCAATACCGGACGTGGACCAAACTTCAGGACGCTGCCAATACCAGTACCCTAAACCGGTACCCTAACGCTAGCCTGGTCCGTGTCTGGTACTGCTTCTGGAACGGTACCGATCCGCGTCCGGTACTGATCCCCATTCAGTACCAGGTTTAGGTTAGGGTTAGGTTACCGATGTGGCCCACTGTCCGGTACCAGACCGGTGCCGGTTTGCGGCCCGGAGGATGGGGAGCCTTGATTTAATTGGAGTAGCCAGCACGTCAAAAAGTGACGAGTTGGGGACAGCCAAAACATAAATTTTTAACGCGGTTTTAGTTTGAAAAAAAAAATTAAGAAATGTTACAGGGATTGAAAATACACGTAAATGTTGATTGAAAATTGATATATACATTTTAAAAGGGAAGATTTAAGAGAGCTTTTTCACTTTTTTTTTTCTTTTTTTTAATTCTGCCTTTTTTTCTGATTTTAGACATTTCCACCAATGGGTTTATGTCCACCATGGAACAACCGCAAACTTACAATTGCTGCGGAAAAATGCCTACGACTCACAAAACACACATGCAGGTCAGTAAAACAACAAATATTCCAACACTACTTGAATGCATGATAACTTTCTACACTTTCTACTTTTTACTCTCTTTTAATTTTATTTTAATGATCACACGTTTACTCTTTACTTTGATTGTTTCTTTTAATGTTTTATGTAAAGCACTTGGAATTGTCTCTGTACATGAAATGTGCTTTACAAATAAACTTGCCTTGGCTTGCCTTACACCCAAAACAAGGTCAATTTATTTGTAGGGCATAATATATGGGGTCACAGCAGAATTACAGGAAAAATTAAACATTATTTAAGGATAATCAGTATAATTTATTCCAGTTCCAGCTTTTTTGGTTAGCAGATGGTTACAGTCATGGTTAGATTGGACAAATCTCTCAAACGTTGTTTCACCCAAATGACCATTCTCAACACATTGGGTTGGGCAGCAGGCTCTGGTCAACTTGTTCGTCCCAATTTATGCATCGTTTTTTCCATTCATAATCCTATTAATGACATCAGTGATTATCCGTCTAATGGATTAAATGTGTGTGCGGATAAAACAGATCTAATTTATTTGACCTTGTGCTCATAACTACTCACCATTTGGTGAATAGTCAAAGAACATCTCGTCTCAAAAGTCTGAGTCGCACTGAACATTAACATGATGACTAGTTTTCAGATGCAAAAAGATGTTTGCGAGGTGTACTTTTCTAAGTAAACCCATCCAACTGAACACAAAAAGAGTTCAGCTACATTGGATTTTTTTGTTGTCGTAGTGACTTTTTACCCTCATTTAAACACAACAGAGATTCCTTCTGTGTCCTTGTCAAGTTTGTTTAAAAGAATTTCTGATTACTTCTGGTGAAATATTCTATTGTGAACCTTAAAAGAAGACTTTTTTTTTAAATTTAACAACAGAAATGTACTGCATAAGCTATTATTACATGTGAAAATTAAATTTCACAAAACTTAAAAAAAAAAAAATCTTTTGAAAACAGTATAGTATCAAAGACTTGTCCAAGATGTTTTCTCTATGCCTCATTAATACATAATAAGCCTTAAGTTCTTTGATTTCCTTAAAGACCAACTCCAATGAAAATTGTGTTTTTATTGGTTTTAGCATCTTTTTGTAGCATTTTTCTGATGATGGAAGATATATGTATATATAAAGGATATTAAGATGGCATTTTTGAGTATTTATTTATTCAAATCATTGGGGAAAAGGGGCAAATGAAAAATGCCAATAAAAAAAAAAAAGCTTCGGCTGTGACCATTGACTGTATATGAGGACTGGACTAAGTGAGTGTGACGTTACCCATAGAAAACAACATGCTTCTGGTTCTAACAAAATAACGTCAATTCAATTGCCAGTCATGTTGGAACCATAGACATATGTACAGTATACATAGAAATACCTTACTTCTGGCCCTCACTGTTTATTCCTGATAGTATTCCAGTATTTTGAAACCCATCGACAGTGATTGGTCCGAGTTGGTCTGAGTCCCGTCATAGAGGAACTACAGTCACTGATGATGCGTGAGCTTGTTGAAAGTCCACATCTCTTCCATTTTAAGCAGTACGGGCGAAGCTGTCAAGATGAGGCCAATGGGTACCACGTGGTTTTACCGAGGCATCTGATTGGTCAGTTTAAAACTTGAATAAAAATATCTTTAAAAAATGTAGGATTAGAAAGAACACGGTAAGAAGAAACTACCACATCAAGAATGATTATTTTAACTAATAAAATGTCTGAGAAATAAATGTTTATTTGTCAATAGAATTCAATAGAACTTTGTCTATTTTGGAACCAGTGAGTACTTCCTATTTGGAACATGATAGGGGAGCAGATGACATGTCCAGTGGTTTAGCAGTCAATGGTATATAAAAATCATCAGTAAATAGTGATTGGTCTGACTCAACATTTCTATGGCAACCACTCTGGCCAATCAGGAGTGAGCATGTTAGAAAACCACACCCCTTTCACTGAAATTAGTTATTGCTCTTAAAAAAATGTTGTTACTGATAAAATGTAAAAAAAATGGATCAATACAAATGAAATTTAATTTTGTTTAATACATACGTATGTAATTATGTATCTAGGTATAATATATGGATATATGGTATGTGCACGTGTCTATGAACTTGTACACATGAATATATATTTGGTTAAAAAATTTGTTTTCTATGTTTGTGGCATACTTGTCAACCTGTTAAGTTTTGCCTCTGTGTAAGTTGTAATTTTTTTGATGTGCTTTGATAAGCATGATGATTCAGCCTATTCCTTTTTGGTTGATATAGATTATCATTTAAAGGTTGTGAAATGTTAAATTTATACAAAGAACTAAAAAAAAAGCTTCAAACTTAAAAAAAAAAAAACTTTAGAACTTCAAACTAATCGTAAATTAAAGACCACTAGAAACATTTATAATATATATCAAAAGTTTGGGTCTTAAATCCAGCAATTTTCATTCATTTATTTGCAACAAAGTGTATGCTAGTAAAACCGATCTACACATATACGGTACCCACCTTTTTTTGACCCTGCTGTTGTCTTGCATTTGGGGGAGTTACTTAAAACCCCCCATAAAGGTCAGTGTTTGTAGTAATTATTGCTATTTTTGCCGCTTTGCACATCCCGGTCAACTGTCAGTCATGAAAGATGGCTATTAAATCTGTTTAGATTTTTAATTTTCAGGTGTTTTTCTTTGTCTGGCTGTCTCCGGCCCATACTAATTACCCACTTTGTGTTTGCCACAGACAGAGATAGACTATTAGTGCTGGTGAAAATGCTGAATGAATCATCCTTCCATATAATTACAAAAAAGTATATCAGATTTTTAATTACAGTATATGACTGCTGAATATAAAGTAAACACTCATGAATACATGAATAGTTAAAAGGCAAAGTCAATTAGTTTTGTTTGGTGTTAGTTGCTGCTTCAGTGTTGCTGCTTCTTCTCAAACTCTCCTTTTCTCTGTTTCACTTTTTCACATCTTGTTCTAGCTTTTCAGTCAGTTAGTTCCACTCCTTTATATCTTTATCCAGCCGAGCCTCTTCTTCTATTTCTGCTTCCACACTTCCTCCTTTTATCTCTCTCAAAATCTGTCACGATTGTCTTTTTGTGTTAGACATGAAACGTCTTTTTCTTATTTGCCTTTTTTTAAAGCCTTTCTTTGTGGTTTGTGGAAAGACCTTTTTTGGCCATGCAAAAACTCACAGAGTGAGCAGGTTATAAGTCAACAGATACTCATTTTAGCTCATGCTGTCACTTATCTCAATTACTTCTTCAACAGCAACTGTTATCTTTTGTGTTTAATTACCAATTAACAATGATTTACTGGCGCCGAAGATGGAAATGTGGGCAGAGTCATGAGTAAAACATGTATTTGTGATTTCCACTTGCATTCATGTTGCTTGTGAGTGAAAATGTGTGTGTGGCTAAGTGTGAAGTTAATCAGTTGTATTGGTGCATGTAGCAACAGTGCAACCTTCGCCGAGATTTATCACTCCGGCATTATGAACGCTGTCACGTTTTATCTTAGCACGCCTGCTCCATTAATGGAGATGGCAAGGAGGACAGCTTTTCATGTCATTAAGAAAACATGATACGGGAATGATTTAGGGCTTCATTGGAACCAGGCTTAATGCATTCAAAAACCAACACTGCACAGCTACTCCATAATTAGTAGACGGTATTATATCTTATCTCTCCAACTGAGGAGGAAAACTGACAGCTCCCTGATTTACCAAAGCACAAATGTCACACAGTACATGTTGTTTTTAGCTCAATTAACAAGCTTGGTTTTGAAAACTTCATTTCTTTAGAGGAAAAAAAAAATTGTGGCTATTTTTAAATAAAACATATCAGGGAAGGAAAAACAACTCAAAGCTTAATATTCAAGTCTTAGTTTTAAGAAGTTACCGTTCTTTCAACGTTAACAAAATATTTGATAATGAAATTGAACTTATTGAGCCTCTGCTTTTTGTAAGGTTCTGATAATGAATGTATATGAATAATGCCGTGTTGCATTGTATTATGTGGCGCATACATTTGCATATTCTTTCATGGATTGAGAATTTAATTGAAATTGAGCCCAAGAGTTTGTGTCTCTGGTGAATTTAATTTGCTATGACACTGTTCGTGCTGCAGAAAGATGCAGCTCCTACTGCACAGCTCCCCAAAATTACTCATGACCCAGGGGAATGAATAATTTTTGGGCAGCACAATATATGTGTCTGCCCACAAGTGTATTTTCTTTTTCTCCTTGGAGACATTCTTCGAAGCTATTACTTATTTTTTGCACTTAAATTGCGCTCAAAGTTGGGAAAACACACACATTTTGACAGTCTCTATCACAATGACAGACACTCACAAAGGAGCAGAGCTCTACCTTCTTCTTCTTTGCCTCTTAGCTGCTTCCTTTAGGGCTCACCACAACAAATCCTCTGCTTCCACCTAATCCTGTTCTCTGCATTCTCCCCACTCACACCAACCACCTTTATGCCCTTCTTCACTTCACCATGAACCTCCTCTTTGGTCTTCATCTCTACTTCTTTCCTGGAAGCTCCAACCTCAGCATCCTTTCACCAAAAATATATTCACTGTCCCTCTTCTTGACAGGTAAAAACCCATTCAATCTGACTTTCCTGCATTTATCTTCAAAACATCCCTCTGTTGGATTCACTCCTGATCTTATCCTGAACTTTTACATCTTCAGCTCAGCCGCCTCCAGTGTCTCTAACCCAACAACATGGCTCCAATCACCACAGTCTTCTTCTACACCTTTTGCTTTCATTCTTGCTGACACTATTTTGTCACACATCCCACCCGAAATGTTCCAGCATGCTTGCACATGTCTTTTCACCTGTAGATGAGTCTTCCTCATATGTTCTTGTCAGTAGCAAAACAGTAAACAGAATGTGTTGAAACTCCATACGGGTCAACACTAGCATCCCTTTACCAAGAAGTTGGCTACATCCATTTTTTTTGTCTTTTTTTCAGTCTTTGCCTATTTTGTATTATCTACAACTAAACTGTCACTAACTTTAACATGCTAATTTAGATCCAACTCCTACTTTCAAATTAATATTGCATTGATTGATTTAAGCTGAGAAAAAAAAAGTGTTGAACTATATTTTTTTCCAAGATTTTTAGACCTAAGAACAAGCAGATTATATTTTTTCATGACAAAATTAAGTCTATAAAAGGGTGTATTCAGACTGGGAAAAGTTCATTGGTCCAAACCATTGAAATAAATAGAGATGGACAAAAAAAAGTGGTGACGTCACCAATAGAAAATGCCTTACCTTGGGTTCCATCAAGATGAAGTCAAATCAGTCTCCATTTTTCCGCGGTCCGGATATAACCCAATTTTAGGGATCAGACATTGTTAGTAAGCAGGTTCAAAAATATGTAAATCAAATGCTTCAAATGGGCGGGGCAAGCTGGTATGCTCTTACGGAGCTATCTGATTGGCCAATTATAACTTGGATAACTCGAAAAAAGGAAAATATATAATAAAGAAAGAATATGTTTAGCAAGAACATGTTGACAAGAGGTGCTATAACAAGAATGGCAATTCTGACAAATACAGTGACTGAGTAATAGCTGTTTATTTTTCAATAGAAGTCTTTGGGATTTTGGCTTTCTGGGACCAGTGGATACGAGGGGGAAGGGAAAAATAGTCCAGTTCTTTCTATATACTGTCTATGGTCCAAGCAGGGTTTGCTTAATTTGGTCCGGATCGAGTCCTGAACAATGTCCTTGGTTATATTCAGACCACCTTCAACCGGACATTTCTGTTTCGAACCAAAGCTTGTAAAAATCACGTGACTAAAGATGTCTTCAATTATTGCCCAGGAATTATGAGGGTGGGGCAAAGCAACGAGAGAAAGAATGAAGGAAGTCCTTAGCTTTGCATTCCTTGTCTGGATAGTTCACATAGCCAAACTTCTGTAAAAAAATTGTGTTTTTCTCATTACGGAAGAAAAAAAATAAAGAAGCTAAAAATAGCATTTCTGAGTATTTCTTAATTTAAATCATTGTGTGTCCGGAGGAGATGATTCATAGATGTTGGAAAAACCTTGTAGATGCAAGCCACAAGCTTCCCACTGCACGCCACTGATGCATCAATTTGCAAACAAATAGATCCATGTACGTCTTTGTTTTCCTCGCTGGATTTTGGCTCAAAACTGTAAAATTGGATAAGTTAAATTTTACTCAACATTTTTATTGCATCAGTTGTGGTATATTGGGGTTGTGGTGGGCTGTAAACTAGTGGAAGAGATTGTTAACAAAAGAATAATGGTGAATGGGGGCAGGCTTACTTTGGGATAAAAGTCCCGCCCACATTACAAATAAACTACTGCCATCCCTAAAAAAAACTTCTCTTTTTTTCTTTCATTTTAGCTAAAAAAAACGGCAAAAGTCATAATTAAAAGACCACTGGGAAAACTTTTACACTTTTACTAGATCAATAGTATTGATCTAGATTTCAACTCTAGAACAAAACCATTCCATTCTTCAGACTGCTTCGAAAGGTGTAAAACAATAACATGGATCAAACCCTAGCTACCTTTTTATTTATTTATTTATGTTTCCTAAGTGTCATAGGATCCTGAGAGGATTTAGATAAGGTTCAAAACAGCTAGCAGGTGTGGCATTTAACAGTTATTTGTTGTGTCATGCAGAGGCTTAAGGCTTATCCCTAAATTCCAAGTAACAGGCAGAAGGTTCAGCATTTCTCCCAGCAGCAGAGTTCCAGTTGAAACAAGTTATTTTATATGTCAGTGGAACTCTGTCAATCTGTGTACTCTATGTTTGGTGAAGAGAGGTTCATGCAAATATACAGAAACTGAGTATTAATCCTTTAACCATCTAGGTACAGTACATACGTGCTGAAATGATTGATCTCTGTTCCTTTCTGTCAAGTTGTTCTTACCACCATTTCTTTTGAGACGTCCATACGTCACAACCAAATTTGAGTCCCTGATTGGTCAGAGTTCAATTGGTTTAACTTTCAGCGCACATTTGAAGGCCGCACATTTTGTACGTTGAGCGTGAAAACGGATCTATAAACATAGCCACGTGTGAACGTAAGAGTTTTGAACCTGGAAGCCCAAAATATTTGTCAACATAAATAGTTCATTGGAAGTGGTTGCTTGAACATGGGTTACCGAAGCGGTGTTCACGTAACATGAGCAATTACTACTTTTACCTGGTGGATTTGAGTTGTAAGTAATAACTTTTTGTTTTAGCATGACTTTTTGAATTTATAAAAACCGATGTAATGCATTTTCCGAGTGCTGGCAGCAATGCGCTAGCATTGACCGTCGACTTTTGATGACATCATCGAGGGGTGGTGGTTTGTGAATTTGAAGACACTGTTTTCTTGGGCCAAATCTTAATTTTTTTCCTTCTCCATTTGTTGGGGCATTTGTAGTAGAAGGATTGTCCAAAATGTGTTTTTTTTTAAGGGCCAACTCTCTAAGTGGAGGCATACTGAACCCACTGTTGTGAGGGTGTTCTATGTCTGTTCTGTGCCATGAAGGAAAAGCACTTTTCTTCTAGTGGGTGGACTCCAAAGCACAGAAGTTGACATTTAAATGTAAGTCATGATTTTTTGTTTGTTTTAGCATGACTTTTTAAAGTCATAAAACCATTGTAATGTATGTTTGAGTGCTGGAAGCTCAATGCTATTGTAGCTAACTGGTGACTATTGATGACGTCACCGAGTGGTAACAATGTCCAAATTGTGAGACACTATTTTTCCATAACTCTTTGTTTGGAGGGATACATGTAACGGTAGGGGAAGAATTCAGATTCTGCCTTGGAATTTTGAAAATTGAACAATTTGTAGTTTTTGTGGATGTCCTACAGATGTCTCATGGGTACTTGTGTATCACCTGCACACCCTTTTAGTGCAGCATTTGTGTACGGTCAGTAAGGAGACAGTATACCTGCACCTTACTAAAAACTAGAGTTTGGTACACCTTACAGTAGATTGACAAAGACTTTACAGTGCATATTCCACATGCATGACAATCATACGTTCCATTTACATAATGTAAAGTCAACCGCTCACCTGCGCTACCCTTAAAATGTTAATGATCCTGTCTACGACCCTCTTTGGACAACCCAAAAACCTGCTCTCCCCATACGGGTAAACCCCAGTACTGGTGGATGTGACTGAGGCTTTAGATTGACTCATTTGCTTGATTCCTGCTAAAGCTCTTCTATGTTGCTTCTATAGCAGCAATGGAAGACAATTTGTCCAACAATTGATAGTAATGTCTCTTGGAAAATGACCTGCTTTAGCAGAAACCCGACAAAGCATGAGTTAAACCCCAAAGATTCACAGCTGTACTCTCTCATCATCCCCATTTATGACGGAGAGCACAACATAATATGTCTAGTTTAGTAAATCTGGGCCTTTGTAGAATGTACGACAAAATACTTACTGAATTAACACAGCAATCACTGAGCAATATGATAACAATAGCTCCCTGATGATTAGCATATTCTATAATTCACATCAAACTTTATCCCTGGAGATTAAATCCAAAGGAGTCCAAACACCTGCCTTCATTCTCGATCAGGCTGATTAAACAGATTTTTGTTCCACAGTAAACTCAGAAGTCTGTTTGCTTGAGTCTTCTGAGCACACCTTTATCTTTGTATAGGTTTGTGAGCCGTTTTGAAAGACATACCGTGTGCATAATCAGTCTCAAGATTGTGTATTGATGTCAGATGTTTGGGGGGAAAACTGTGCAGTTCTACTGCTAACTGTTTTTTTTCCCTCTCCTTTTTTATCTGCTTTTGAAGCTGTAGCATCTCCATCACACACCTGCCTGCCTGTTTCCTTCACATACACAGATATAGCCCATGAATCACAGATGATCTCGCTTCCGTGGCACACACAGTACCTCCATAGTCTCAATGTTGAAAGAATGGAAATAATGAAACACACAAAGGTCGGATGCGGAAATTTACAAACTGGCTCACGCACCTCGCCGCATGGACCTAATTGCTTCTGTGTTAGTAATTACGACTCTGTAGGAAGTGGAACGGAGCACCTGGGTGCCCTGCAGTGGAATACACTTTGAATGAACTCAGTGTTAAAGCCATGCTAATCTCGGAAATGAAGGTTGGACTACTCTTGAGAACGGGCAGTTGAATGTACTTCACCAAAACTGATTGCATTTCTGATATGTATAGTTTCCATAGTGCAATTAATCTGAATATGTCAATGAACTCTTTTAAAACAATAGCACATAATTAAGTGTCTAGTTTGCTGTCTTTTAAATATCACAAAACAGTGTGTGGTGTCACATGACCAAATATACTAAAGGTTAAAACTAAATTCAGCCATTCTGGCAATTTATTTGTGTTGCTCTGTGTGAGCAATGTAGAAAAAAAATAACAAAGTGGCACTTCAGTCTTCTTTTGATCTATTGTAAAAGCAATCCAAATGTTTACTTTTAAATGTTTTTACATTGTTTTTAGGCAAAATCGGAAGGACAAATGTAGTAATAGTTCATTCAAAATTTGTTGGTGTGGAAATAAGCCTCAGCTGACATCCCATCATCTTTGTGTTTACACTCTCTCCTGGTGGATACAGTCTGTCACACCCCCAGCCTAACATTAGGGGTTGATCAAAAATGGTGAATGAACAGTTTTAAGCCAGATGCACAACTTGAATAAGGACAAAAAAACCTTGTTTGCATTAAGAATTTCCGGTATGGTCCGGTTTGATCCGTTATTTTGAGTGTTTCCATTGTTAAACGGACCCATTAAACAGTTCAGACCCATACTTTTGGAGGGCCCTCATGGGGCGTGGCCAGTGTTTGCCACCCGTTGATTGACAGAAAGTGATGACAACATTAAAAAGCACCAATTTAGCACTACGCTAGCGGTTTAGGTTTTCCTCTTTGCAGCCGTATTCTTCTTGGTAGTAGGGGACGGACCAGCAGTAACTGGTCCGTCCCCTACTACTCCTCCCGTACTGGACTGCTCAGTAGAAACAAAGCCAAAGACATACATGGATCCATTTGTCTGCAAGTGGACTTTGGCCCACCAATTTCATTTGT
>NC_050512.1:20989917-20992009 GCF_002922805.2 Oryzias melastigma
AATTCTTTTATGTATGTTCTTGGTCATGAGAAAAATGCTGCAAGAACATCATGTTAATGGCCAAGAACTGTTTTAAGTGCTGCTTCATGACTCACTAATTAAAATGTAATATATTATTTTTTGCATACTGCCCCCTTTCAAAGAGTATTTTAACCCACCTTTGTGACATTTATGCCACAAAACAGGTGTAATAAAGAAGAGATTATTTTGATTTTAGAGAGTCAGGATTATAAGATAAAGTTGTGATTTTCTAATGTTAGTAAAAAGAGCAAAACAGTTTTTTTAATTAACAACTTTACTTGCAAAATGCTTCAAATAAAAGGAAAATCTTGCTAAATGTTGCAGCAGGTAGTTTGTTTTTTGTCCATCTTCTTTTGATGCTGCTTCCCACTGTTTTATCACATTATTATACTCACTGGACTTGTTTCTTCCATTGCAGCCACAGCAGGGTGGTTATATATGAAAACAAAGTTTTTGACCCAGCTTTAAGAAACACTTCTACAAAATCAATTTACACTTAAAGATGAGCTTCCCTTAAAAGGATACTCCATTGCTTCAAGACCCATATGTGTAGTGCCCTAATGTTTTAGCACTGACATAGAATAGCAAGCGTGAACAAAGAAGTCAAAGTTCCACTCCAATCAGCTGTCGATCTATTGTAAAAGCGTTCCCAGTGGTCTTTCAATTACGATTTTGCCATTTTTAGCAAAAAAAAAAAAAAACAGTCACTTTTGATGACAACATTTCTAGTTCTTTAGAAATTCACCTCTGAGTCGTGGCAGCACAGAGCAATCCCCCAGTGTTGAGCAAATTTTTAAAACATGTATCCTCCATATTATAAATAAGCGTCTTTTCAAATTGTTTTTTTTTTCATTTGCTCCTGATTCACAACAATTTGAAAAAGAAAATACTCAGAAATGCTATTATGAGCTTCATTTTCTTTATATGTGTCCTCTACCAAAAATGCCACAAGTAGGGGTGTCAGTAACGATTATTTCAGCAGTGGTTTAGTCAGCGGTTATTTTTTTTTATTATTATTTATCACCTGTTATCATTTACATAAGGTGATGTGCATTTATTTATTTATTTATTTTGCAAAAGCTGATATTGCTACATGGAAGTTCGTATCATGTCAAGTACTGCTTGTGCTTGGCATATGGTGCGCTAACAAAAATAGAAATTTTACATTTATATAGTTCATGAATTTAAATTTCACCTTATAAAAGATAAAAAGTTTATGTTCCCAGGAAAGTTATAAACTAGCAGAAAAAAAAAAAAACCAATAATTAGCTCGTTAGTTTTAGAGTTCCTGATCCCTGAACTAAATCATTGTCTAAACTTCCCATAGACATAGTAAGCAACTTTTTTTTAGATGAACAAGGTTTTCATTTATTTCAATTAGTGAACAGTAAAATATTCTACAATAATTTTTCCTCCATAATTTGCAAAAAGCGACTTACGCCGGAACCAGGGTTCACGCGCAACTGGCGTGAATGCAGCATGAATTGTAATTTTGTAACTGTCTTCTTCTACTGTGGTTGACGTAGGGCTATACTGCTTTCAAAAGTCCCATTTGTGCTTTGTGATCCAAATGATTTTGTGGTTGATGGTTGTTACAATCATTTAATATTATAAAAAAAAAAAAAAAAAAGACCGATCAATGATTTTTTTTCATTGGTTTAGTCAACAACGTTGACTAATCGACTTTAAAAAACAGCCCAAGCTACAAGAATGTTAAACTTTTATCAGAGTGTGTCTTCAAGGAGTTAATAGGTTTGCTGTTCATGAAAATATGTATATCTGGTTCTGGAACTAAAAGTTCTGGTAAAGAATTGCAACTTTTTCAGGGGTTATTTTGGCTCTGAATTGAAGTACTGAAATGCTGGTTTAGCTTGACACTTCTTTGTATCTTATTTCACAAAATGAGCTCTGCTCAAAAAACTTGAAGACCCACTCCAATGAAAATCATGTTTTTAATGTCAGGACAGTAAAGATGTGCGCTTGACCGGTTTACTCCTGTGAAAACAAACCTTACGCATCAACTCTTTAGACAATCAAAAGTTTCAGGTAAAAAGAAACTTTTAAACAATAG
>NC_050512.1:20992590-20992731 GCF_002922805.2 Oryzias melastigma
CAGCAACATACAGAACAATGTTGTTTGAAACAGAGTGTACATCTGATGTACATCTGCTTAATCATCATCAAAACACCATTAAGAATGCTTTTAAAATAGATCAATGGATGATCAAGGTGGCACTTGAAACAAAACTTAAAA
>NC_050512.1:20992753-20998345 GCF_002922805.2 Oryzias melastigma
CTTCAAGGAGTTAATAGGTTTGCTGTTCATGAAAATATGTATATCTGGTTCTGGAACTAAAAGTTCTGGTAAAGAATTGCAACTTTTTGATTTGACGTTTGATTAAGTATCACTTTTTGACGTTTTGAGTGTCCCCAACTGGTCGTTTTTGACGTGCTGGCTGTTCGTAAAATCAAGGGTCCGCAACCCTTGGGACACAGTACCGGACGCTGTATCGCACGCAGATTGGTCCTCAGGACGCGGCCAGTACTCTAACTCTGTACCAGTACCCTAACTCGGCACCGGCCGTGGTACCAGATACGGTACCAGATCCGATTCAGTACTAGACATAGTACCTGAAGTGAACCGGGCCCAGATGTGGTACTGGACGCAAACCAGTACTGGGCTATGGTTAGGGTACCGGTACTGGTGCACTCCTCATTCCGGTACTGGACCGGTTCCAGTTCGCGGTCCGGAGGTTGGGACCCATGATTAAATGGGAACAGCCAGTATGTCAAAAAACTATGAGTTAGGAACACCCAAAACATCAGTTTTTGACACAGAGGCTCCTTAATTAAACGCCAATATGTGACAGTTGGGAATGAGAATGTGTTGGGGGGCGTAAGATAGCAGGAGTAAATGTACCCAGATGAGTGATGGGAAGTGGGGGGCAGACTTGCTCTGCACCAACACTCCCTCCCACAATTCAAGAGGTGAATTTATGATGAACTATTGTCACTCTGCAGAAACTATGTCCTTGGAAGCTATGTTATACTTTTTATTAAAAAAAACAGAAAAAAAAACTGCTTAATCATCATCAAAACACCATTAAGAATGCTTTTAAAATAGATCAATGGATGATCAAGGTGGCACTTGAAACAAAACTTAAAAAAAAATGGGTGATTTCAGTTCAAAAGCAAAAAAATAAAAATAAATCATTGTTACCAAAAACATGTAGCTAGAGGATAAAATTCAACATTGTTAAACAGCAAATACATTTTAAACCAAACTAAGACAAAACCAGCAGCAGGTGCACTAATAGAAGGAGGAAAAGACATTTGGATTTTCCGTGAAGAAAAGCAGAAGTACTCAGTACACACACCCTTTCTTACCACCCTGAAAGCAGACGCGATGCTGAGAACAGGAATCAATCATGGCCTCTCAGAAGGGCCAGACACAGCACACTTAGGTGGCTGAACAGCTCGCAGGTGGCTTTTTTAAGCTGAGTGTTAATGACAAAGGTTGGGCTTCACTCAAGCTGTCTTCAAGTGCTGTGAGGACTTTACTGCATATGGCACCTTTCACTATTGGACATCACTAAGTGCTTCACAGTCTCAGTAAAACAAATAAAATAGAAAGAAAACAACATTTATTAATGGAAAAAAAAATTACACAACCTCAGTCAGACAACTAAAAGCTTTAATAAAAAATGAATCTTCTGCTGCCTTTTTTAAAAGAATCCCATAAAACCAACAGAAGACTTTTCCAAAGCCTGGGAGCCTTCGCCTGAAAAGACAGACCCTGTTTAGCTTTGAAATAGCTTTCAGAAATCACTAGTAAATTTTGACCTGTTGACTTCAAAGCTCTGAAGGGGGAGGCAGCAGGGGTCAAGAGGTCATTGATGTGTTTAGGGGCTTGCCCGTGACGGATGAAGACTGCCATTTTAGAAGTAATTCAAAAATTGATAGACAGCCAGAGAAGTAAAGGTAAACCAGTAAAATGTGAGCTCTTCTGTGAATTCCTTGTACACATTCCCTACTGGAGCTTTGCACAGTTTGGAGATGATTTAAAGCATGTTTAAGCAAATATAATAACAAAAAAAGACAAGATGCTACAGTAAAACTGATTAAAATGAAAAGTTTTCAACTGTCAATCTGGATTTGTAATCCATAGAGCAAAGGTGTCCAAAGTCAGTCCTCGAGGGCCGGCCTCCTGCTGGTTTTCCAGAAACCCTGTCTTATCTGCTGCTGATTACCAGAATCTGATGCAAAAAAGCAAAAAGAAATGGTTTACATGTTATGCCCCTTCCAAATACATTCATTTTTTTTTGTTACTCTGATACCAACTATTTGATTCATACCATAATTTGTGGATGACGATACAATTCATAGTCGATATTGGTTCATTTTGAACAATCCAATCTGATTCACTGACCTAAAATCAATCCAGGGCATTTCTAACAACAAAATCAACCAGTGTGACTCAGAGATTAACACCTGGTACTGAACAGTGTAGGTGAAGTTTTTTATAGACCTTGTATTTTTTGCAAGATAATCAAGTGTAAATAAAATATGTATAAACACTCAAGTAAACAAGAATTCATTAGAAATCAATTCAGATTTTGTTCTCTTAAATTTTAGCCCAGTGTTGTTTTTTCACATCAAAATAATATAAACTGAACTTTATTATAACGTTCTACCACACTGTAGGATCACCTGTCTTAGTAACATTCAAAGTGTTTCCACACATTGGACCGTAATGATGGTTTGATCATTTTTTGCTGCTATCACACGTGTGTTATCTGCTGTGATGGCACTTTTTTACGTCATAGTAAAAGAAACCGACCATGCCTCAACTCAAATGGCATTTTCCAGTATCGATATACCCTATATCTTCTTTTCTAAAATCCTCTTTGCTTTCATGCCAATAATTTTCCTGGAGACACACACCTTTCCGTCTTTGCTCAATAATCTATGTTCATCACTCACTTTCTTTGCACATCCACCAGGCAATCATTTGCTTGTTTTTGTTTTGTTTTTTTCCTAAGCATCTTTCCAATATCACCCATCTCCTTGTGCCATTCTCAGATACGTTTAGGATCTACCCCAAAAATGTTGTGCAGATTCCTCACCAGAGTGTTCTTTGGTGTATGCCACCGCATAAAGTTTAAATGCTAAATGGACTAAGCGTTTGTTGGACATTGCTACACTGGCTTACAACACAAATAGCATACACACCTGGTGTCTGTCCAACTGTGCCGACGGATCTTAAAGGAACCCGGCCGCTATTAGAGACCAATGCCTAAAGTAACAAACATCTGTTAGACCCTACAATTATTGGACACTACTATTCGAAGATATAGTTAAATGTTTGAAACTTTTTTTTTTAATACAATAGGTCAATTTGACTGTCAACTTGCCTCAAACAGCTCAATCTGGTTGGATTAAGAGTATAAAAAGATTAAGCCGATTAATCGCTACACACATAATTTTTTCATTTCACTGTGCAGAGTTAAGGAAGATAACTGTTAAAGAGTTAACAAAAGCAAAAATTGAAGCATCACTGAGCTTCTACAACAAGTGTTCTTTACATGAACCTTCGTGAATCCCTGGAATAAAGCTGGACTACTTGAAAGGCTGCTTGAACTTTTCAAATACCAAACTTGAAAGATAGTTTTCTTGTTTGTCGATTGCACTTTGTCAGTGTGGAGCTCCTCTGTGTATGATATTCATAAAGATGGGACTCCCAGAGAAGGGATGGAGTGGTGGATGTGGGAGACCTACAGTCAGACTGGGGAACTGAAGCAGCACAGACCACAGATGGAACTAATAAGCTGCACTTCTGCCTAGTACCTGTCTGTATGTGTTTTTCAGTTGAACAGCACTCCACTGAACCATGTCAACCTGAACATGGCTAAAATTTGCTTCCAGTCAAAGCTGCTTTCCTACTTAGGTTTTTCAGTCTGTTATGTTATAAATTCATGGGAAAATGTTCTTATTGCATTAAAGATGCCCTAAGAAAAACAGCTTTTAAGAAAAAGAAAAAAACTCAGACCTATGAAAAATTCTGTGCTTACACATTCCTACTTATGAACACTTGTCTCACCCTGTGGTTAAAATTCTGCAATAAGATGCTCCATTAGCTTGTCAGTGCTAGTGGTAGTATGTAGCAGAGGGGTGAGAGACATAAACCGGTGGTAATTGAATACCAGAATCCCAGTGGGAAGATGAAGGGCGGCCATGCTATTAGACAGAATTAGCCACCTTTTCCCTCAGGAGAACACGTTTAGACTGAGCGCATAAGTGCTTGAGTGTGGATAAGTGTGTACAAGTTGTGAGCAGAAAAGCCGGATTTGTAAGATGTTACTGACTAATGAATATTTCTATTTAAAAAGACCCAAAAGTGGGGTTTGAGTATGTTTACTTGAGCTAAATGTGAAAGGAGAAGTTGATCAAAGAGCAGCAGCAACATGAAAAAACTGTGAAAACATTAACTGGTAAATGCCAAAGATAAATATAGCTAAGTCATACGAGAGGAACCAATATAGCAGAGAGACAGAGTGGTAAAAGGCGTGAAGCCAAGGTTACCTTGGCAGGAGTAAAACACAGTGAGTCAAGCCCAATCAGGTGATTCCTTGTGAACTGCGTCACTCAGAGCCGAAGACGGAGGGCAGTGAGCAAGTCTTGGGGTTTTTCATCTATGCTGGCAGCTTATAAAGGAGCTAAAATAGATTGTCTTCTACTTGCAGTATTAAAAGGCTATAATTAGCTCTGACAGAAGGGCATTACAAGCTGTTAAAGCCAAGGATCAATGGTGTTTAGATGGAATACATAATTTAATAGAGTATTTCTTGGACGTTTGTGTAAGTGGGCGATTGAGAATAATGGTTTTAAAAATAATTGAATGGATGCGGAGAGTGATTGCTGAGTGAGAATCCTCATATCTGGTGATTTCGAGACAGTGAATGTCCTCACAAACGTGTGACATGAACAATCGGGTTGTTTCTCTGAGAATCGGCTCCCCATAATAGAGATAATTCTAGTAATTGTTGACCCGAATACCAGTTTCACGATGAGCTCTTTGATCACCTTGACATGTGCCACGTTTCATTATATCTCCAAACAATCGGGTCAATCAATTCTGCCGCAAACAAAAAGAATTAGATTAAAGGAATTTTCCACCAATAAAAGGGATGTGGTGGGTTAAGAAGATGCATAGACGGACTAATGAACCAAGTACTACCTTAGTTTGAAATAATCCATACTTAGAACTTTTTATTTCTAGGTTCAGTTCTTTTTAGTTAAAGGATATTTCTTGTTTGAATTATTTTGACTAATTTCAATATGTTTTCTGTGGTCATTCTTGACTTTTTAGAGGTTTTGTCTTGATTCACCACCGATTATACGTCCTTGCTTGCTTTTTTTAAGTTCCTTGTTTCAGATGGGACCTTTTTTTTCTCCAAAAAGAATTTTAAATTTCCCATTTTTATTGAACAGATGCATTTTGTTGGCATCCTGCAGCCTTTCATGCCACAGGTTATTCCAGAATTGGGACGACATTTTTCTGTCCCAACTATAAACTTTTAAATGTTCCACATACAAACGAACTTGATATTTCTAGGAAAATGTACGTGTCCAAAGAACAAATCTACGGAAATTAAGAGAAAAGAGTGCTTGAAAATAGTTTAAAATAATACCAAATAAGTCTGGAGCATCCCTTAAAATGCAATTGTTTTACTTGTCCCACCCCTAATGTCCAAACAAAAACAGTTGGATTAAAATAATTTTTCCCAATTTTAATATTTTTATATAATTATAAGATATTCATTGTCTGATTGTCCAAATTCATATTTATTTATTTAATTATCAACATTTTGAGGTTCCCTACAGAACT
>NC_050512.1:20999032-21014666 GCF_002922805.2 Oryzias melastigma
TTTGTTGGCATCCTGCAGCCTTTCATGCCACAGGTCATTCCAGAATTGGGACGACATTTTTCTGTCCCAACTATAAACTTTTAAATGTTCCACATACAAACGAACTTGAAATTTCTAGGAAAATGTACGTGTCCAAAGAACAAATCTATGGAAATTAAGAGAAAAGAGTGCTTGAAAATAGTTTAAAATAATACCAAACAAGTCTGGAGTATTCCTTCAAATGTAATTTTTCACTTGTCCCACCCCTGTCCAAATAAAAACAATTGGATTAAAGGAATGTTCCACAATTTCATGATTTTTAGATAATTATAAGATATTCGTTGTCTGATTGTCCAAATTCATATTTATTTATTTAATTATCAACATTTTGGGGTTCCCTACAGAACTACCCAAGTCTGAAAGTCACCATACAAAGAGTTTTTTTTTTTTTCCTGCTTGTCATGTTTTTGTTTATTAACACTTTTAGTTTCATGGGTTTTGTCCGTAGTTAGATTTACCACCTATCATTAATTCATATCAGGGATTTTTCTCTATTTTCTTTGGTTTTATTTGTCAGTCTGGAGTTACCTCAATGCACTGTACTTATCACAAGTCTTTTCGATTCTTTTTTGCTGTTTTAATTTTTTTTTCTTCAAATTTCTGTTCTTCTTTTAAACTGTCCGCTTTAACCAAAGATTTAGATTTCTTTGGGATTCTGCAATCTTCAACATGCTGCTAATTCCAGCTGATAGCAGCTTCCACATAATGAAAGAATTTTACAAATCCATCTGCTAATTGTCTAATATAATTGCAAATGTTCTAATTACTTATTTAATAAGATAATAGATCTTAGGAATAAACATAAATTAGTGTGAGATATACCGCATCATAAAACAACCTCACAAATGACTTCATAGCAAGCTTAAATGAGAACACGTCAATAGGAAGCTTCGTCAGCCCTGCAGTGCAGATCGGAAACAGGTTAGATGAGTCATGCAGATAGACCTACCTATTGTTGTCAATATGTACAGGGCCCAAGCAGTTTTTTTTTGTTTTTTTTTTCCGTACAAACACAGCTCACAGCAGGAGCCTGACATTCTAAATTTCAAAGGTAGGTAGAGCCTGAAAGTGCAGGCAGCTGTAAGACACCACATAGCAAACAACTTTTGTTTTATTTTATATTTTTATTATGGCTTAAACATTTGAAGATAAATTATTTAACAAGCTCACAGACAGTTAAGTCAGTCTTACCAATGGAATGAGAGGAATCAGACCAAGCAGCTGGTTCAAAACTCTTCTTATATTAGAAATATATTAATTCTTAAAATTACAATTATCACAAAGACTACTTCCTGTTATGTTCATTTTCAAAATCAGCTTAATTTAAATGTAGAATTATTTAGTCAACTGAGGTAATTTGTTTCTTTATTAGTGGAAACTGTCCAAAAATTAGCAAGAACATTACTAACATCAATAGTGTTAGCAGATTCATAATACTTTAAGAATAAACTCAATAGGGTAAACATGTTTTTCATTAATCAAATCTACAGTTCAAGACTTTCAAAGTCCAATCCTTCTTTCAATAAGGAGAGCTCCTAAAAGATTTAATAATGAGACAGGAATTAAGCATGAGTACTCTGTAGTCTTTGGCGGTTAGGCTCTGGGACATTGTGCATGCTTCGGTTGACCTTGGACCATGTGAAGAGACCCCGGAGCCCAGATACTGATGGTGGTTAAGGCCGGACTGCACCTAAGCGATGAGCAAGGAGGAGAACGAGGCAAAATGTCTGGAATGCAAATAGACAAACGTGTCTGAATGTAAAGGCAGGAATTTTGTTGCCTGTGAAGAAAGTGAACCCTTTAGCTTCTGGCTGTTAAAGACTTAATGCTATTAATAATTTCTCCTCCATGATAAATTTCCAAACGGTTGGGCCTTCCATGAATTGAAAAGAACGTCATCCATACATCACTACCAAATCCGAGTCTCTGGTCAAAGTTCAACTGGATTAACTTTCAAAGTGCGTTCAGTGGCCTTACGTTTTGTACGTGGAGGTCAAAAACGGTTTTAGAAACGTGTGTACATAAGCGTTTTGGGCATGGAAATTCACTTGTAGGCACGTTTACAATGACTTTTCATTGGAAGTGGTCTCTTGAACGTGCATTGCCAAGAGTGATGTGAACATAGCTCAATAGTTTAGGAGAATGCTCTTTTTAGTATTTGTGGATATACTGTATAAACATAAAATAAAAATAAAAATTCTATTGAATTTGCCCAATATATTCTATTTTGTTTGATGTACCAAACCTAAAGAAATAAATTTGGGGTGCAAGCCAATAACTGTAATGTACAAAAGGTCAACAAATGTTAATAGTATAATTACTCAGTTTTCTTGGCTCCATTTATCCCTTATGTGTCTGACTTATTGCTGTTTAGAAACCAAGTCACTGAAGACCAATTTTATGTATATATTTTCATCAGAAACTGGGAAGAGTTGGATGATTATGCAGAAGGTTTCTCAAATGGGAAGTGAAGCAGATGACACAGCTATAATTTGGTCTCTCGGATGCTCCATCGACAGTCTCAGCACACGCTCTGCCTCTCTGCCACTGATGGAGAGTCACGACTTCTCCAGTTGAAGAAATGTGCAAACACACACAAGCGCGCGCACGCAAAGACTCGCATATGCACACACAACTTTTGCATCTGTTTAAGCTTTCTGAATTAAAGAGCTCTCATTTACACACAGGCCTTTTGCAAACAGACAATTACGTGCGCACACACAAATACACGCATAAATTTAAGGGACTCAGAGTCATGGAACCACATAATGAATAGTAATCACAGGCATTTCCATAACGCAAAACATAATCCCTGATGAAAATTCAAACGAAGAAAATGAATTATAGAGGGGGAAAAGAAAAAAAAACTGCCAGGCACCAAAAACGAGTACAATGAAGTAATGAATGATAATGTGAGGTAAATAATGGGAGGTCAGCAGTTATAGGGGCATCGATGCTCAAGGGTGAGAGGTGGTAATGCATGCAACTGTGCATGCAATAACCTGACTCTGTCTTTATGCAGAGCATGCAAAAATAAGCACAACCTTAATTATGAGTTTCTGCTTTATACTTAAATTGATTTTATTTTAATTTAAAGTGCTAATTTGTACAATTAGAAATTACCGAAACCAGGTAGGTATGTAAGTTGTTATTTACTTTAAAACTTTTAACATCCAAACACAGAAGAGGCTTTCTAACAGCCGACGTGCACAACTGTTGAGATGTGAGGCCTTATTTTAGAAAAAAAAAAAAGCTGTCATTTGAAATTTCTGGCATTCGTCAATGTAAAATATTAACATTTTTATCATTTTTATTTTTCGAGGAAATAGTTGTTTGCATGTTTTTAAAATGATGCAAAACTTCAGCTTGGAAGTTAAATGCATGCATATGTTGCATCATTTTTTTTTTTCTTAGAGAAGAACTCTGGGATAATTATTTTTAAAAAAGAGAAAAGAAAATGCTGACTGCAGAAGTCAAAAGTTGTACACCTAAAACTTCTCCATGATAAATCTCATGCATTTTATTTTACTTCATCCAAACCTAAAACTATTACAAAGAATTTGGTTTATTTCTTCTTTTCCAGGCATAGGACGACTGTATGAGTGTGTGCCCATGAATGTAATCTAGCAGTTTATGCATCAAAGTTAGAGCTTATTAAAGGGAGTGTAAAGCAGAAAGAGTGTAATTACCAAACATAAATGAGAAGCTCTCAACCAATGCATTAAATTACCCTGAGAAAGGAATGCCAGCTGATAATTGGACTTTCTCATCTGGGTTCGTTTGTGTGTTATAGGTGTGTGACAGAAAGTTTTCAAAAGTGCCGTAGCGCTCAAGTCTGAGTACATTTAGACGAAAGCAGAAGGTGTATTAAGACTGGACTCGATAAAGTGAACTAGAGTTCATGCCCCCTGATAATCCAGAACTAATTTTCAATCTGAAAACACCCAAAACAACCACCGTAGACGGGCATTACAGACAGAGTAGGAAGAGAAATGTAAAGCAGTACAAGACCCTGCAACTCACGAAATGTAGTCTGATGAATGAAGGCTTAATAAAACAACTGTTAACGTGATACTTATTGCTTTACACACTGTTTTCCCAACAATCTATATGACATAGACACTTATCAGCATACCCTCTTAGTATGCTTACCCTCCTCAGTAACAGCCTTGCAGCATGCCTCTGCTCTACCAAAGTATCAGTAAAGTGTCACACTCTGATTTCAGAACAGCGTGCGTTCTTGTGGCGTTTCCGGACTCAACTTCCTGTCTTCAAATGTTTCATGATTTCCAGGAATCTCACCAAAACTGAGGAAAGTTTTCCAGACATTCTAGTTTGAGAAACAAACAGCCTCTGGTGGTTCGACAGGCTCCGATTCTAGAAGAAGGAGAGTTTGAATCCCAAACACTTGTGTTTCTGTAACTGGAAGCCTTTTGTTCTTTCTGGACTTCATTGATATTTTTTCACGAGTATTTCTTTATGTTTATTGTACCTGATGTTTATAGAGACGTTAAAAATCGATCAGTGAAATATAAAGTTTGAGTAAGTGAACTGTCCCGACAAGGATTACAAAGCACAGGACTTCCATTATTCTTTCTCTTGTTGTTTGTCCCCGCCCTCGTAATTCCTGGCCAATGACTGAAGAGATCTTTAGTCATATGGTTTTGTTCACAAGCTTTGGTTTGGAGCAGATTGAAGCCAGTCTGACCAAATGCAAAGTTCAGGACTCGATCCGGACCAAATGAAAGACTTTCCAGTCTGAATGCTCCCTAAGTTTTGAGATGTTGGATGATTTTGCTCCTGCACCTGTGTGCTGGGGGTGTTTGCGAGTAAACGGTGTCCTTCCGCTTTTAAAGAATTTGTTTTGTGAGTCCTTTGAGTGCACTTGGAGGGTGATAAATCCGTCAGCACTACAGTTGTGACAAAGCGTAGTTCAAAAAGCCATGGCTTTGCTTCCCCTGGGGTGACTTCCATGTTAAAAGCTTAGATATAAAACGTCTGCACACACATCTTTCTCTTTAAAAAATACAAAATAAATTATGAATGAATTTGTTTTTGCCAAGAAAGTTCTTCACATTTCTATGAATGCTGTTTGTGTGGGGAAGGTGAGACAGACTCACTCAGGTTTGCTTGTGCACTTTGCAATAACTAAGATAAATTGCTAATCAATGCGGATGGATTCGGTCAGATGGGAAGGGAATGTCTAACCGGAGAATTTCAAACTGAATTTAAAAAAAATATTTTGTGATACTCAGAGGGGAATTAAAGATATAAAGCTGAATTTGTGCATGCATGTGAGTGCGCCTTCCTCCTTTTGTGTGTTCCTGAGTGCATTTTCTCCCTCCTCCTCCCTCCCTCTTTCCTCTGCACTGTCCTTGCAGTGTCCTTCTCTCTGCCTCTCTATCCTACTCTTTTGCCATCTCCATCTCCTGGCCTCCCCATCTCTGTCTTTCTAACCTCCCCTCCTTCCCTCCTTCAACCGCTGCTACCTCTTCAAACACTTGCTTATCCTCCTCTTTTTTTTGTTATCTTTTTGTTCTCGTTCACTATTTCCGTCAAACTTTTGGTCTTTTTCTTTACACTGGGGGGATATCTCGATTTAGAGCTTACAGATGGAGACAGTAGCGCAGGAAGTGTGTTTAGGTGGATGGGGGGGGGGAGTTATGCTACATGTATACATGGAGGAAAAAAAAAATCCTTGAAAAGCTCCTGTACAGAGCAAATGCCAGTCCAGGATGAAACAAGCTGTCAAAGGAGGAAACTCACAGCAGCTTAGAAGATGAAGAGGAGGCGGCGGGGAAAGGGGAGCAGGAATGGCATGTGAAGACACACGACAATGAAGAGAAATAAAACAAGGTAAACACTCCAAAGCAGAGTACCATTAGTAGACAAAAACACACGCCGAGGCAACCAGTGAGATGGGGATAATGGGGATAGAGCGACGGGCATTAAAGTAGACGACACACGGAGCAGAATGACAGACCAACAGAGGGATAAACGGACAGAGACACAGTGGTGGGGTTAGTTTGCTAAATGGGTCTGCTGGATAATTGTGTTCTCTGACAGCTGACAGTAGCGCTACTTAATTAAAGCCAAGCAGGAAATGACTATTTATAGAGGCCCCATCCCATCAGCACTAAATGACATGGTGTTTTATTTCCCCGCAACTGACTGGCTGAAAAACGCTGACTTTATCTAATTTGATAAGTGTGTGTTTGGAGGGCAGGCGGGAAGGGTGTGCACGAGTGTGTAATAGAGGAAAACTGTTTTGTTTCTGTCTGCAACCTGTTTAAAAGAAAAAACAACAGAAGTGCTCTTTGTAAAAAAAATAACAAAAATAGATCGGTATTGCTGTATAAATGTGCCCTTGGCAATCAAAAGGGAAGCATTTTATCCTCTCAACCCACAGCAGCAGTGTCACACACTCAAAGGACGCTTAAATGGACAGAATGCAGCCACATGCAGGCGTACAGCAGCAGACAACAATGCATAGTTTGACGGCCCTCTCTGTGACAGTTTGAAATGTCAGCCCCAAGTGTCTGTCCAAGCGTACAGATGAATGTGTTTGAGCGCGGAGATGTATGCAGTCACGGAGATGGATGTCAGCTATCCATTCACAGAGGTATTCGGCTGACTCCCCTATTTAACTGCGATGCACTTGGCCTTGAAGCAAGGGAGTTTCGGAGAAGCAGGGGATGGATGGAGTTACCCATAACAAGCAATCAAAACAGAACAGGCTTGTTTGCCCAGGGATGCACTGGAGGCACTTTTCTGAATTTGTGGGAGTTGGATTTTATTTGTTGAGTATGTCTAAATTTAAGTAAGAAGCATTAAAAAATCACAACTCCTCAGTCTAAAAAATAAATATTTGATCCTTTTTGCCTTATGTGTTCGAGAACTGGTTCCACTAAACATTAACATTGCATTTCAGCTGAGGAAGCGCAGGAGCACATGCGTAATGCTACTTGACAAAAGATGGCTTTCGCCCTTGCAGCCTGCTGCTGCAGATGTTTGGGCACCTAAAAGTGCCTCCCTGATCAGTTTTGCCACATTTTGCTTCCACGGCAACAAGTGTGGCTGCTGAAAATTTGAAAATAAAGTCCAAAAAAAATGTCAAGGTGAGTGTTTTGGAAAGCACTCAAAAATGTAAGACACAAAGGTTTGAAGAAATGCCAAGAAAAGCTGAGACCTAGCCCAAATAAAAAGATGTCTTAAAACCACATTTAGATAAGACAGGTGACGCAAACAGTTGAACTGCACAAAAATACTACAAGACTGATTGTTTACAAACGGAAACAATTCGGCAGTTTAAAGGGTAGGACACAACACAATCCTTGGGACAAAAAGTACTACACATGATAGTATAAAGAATAAATTTCAAACATTTGCATCCAGGGGGGCACTGACCTGGTGGCTTTTGTTCTCATTATGTGGGAAATCCTTGGGTCAGGAATCGAAATGCATCCAAGATGGGGAGTCCATATCTCCACTGTTTGTTTGGATATGATCTCTAACAAAGCATACAGAGCCCCTCAAATGAAAGCATTTGTCAACCAAAGCATTGCCAGTTTTGAGTTTGGCCTTTTCTTGTGCTCCATAATTCCCCATTGGAGGGGTTGAGTCTTGACCCTGCCTTGAACCAAAACCGCCAGACTTGGCGGGTTGGCAGCCTGGAAAGCTCCATCTTTGACCTTCAAATCTACCTCTGGGATTCGTATACGTGAGGTGCTCAGGACTTTTAGACAGCTGTTGGTCCTCATAGGGCTAGTTTCAGGTGTGTAGGGCTACGGTCGGGACCTCGGGTATGCTTGGTGGTCAGTCTCTATTTGGGATTGGTCTCGTCCTCTGTCTTGCCTTGTTGGTCCATTGGGGTTCTTGCAGGGATCCTTCTTACCCTATGGTGTTTATTTGTTATTTCTTTTATGATCAAGCTATGTTGTGTTTATTTTCATTACATCGTAATCATTTCAGATTAAGTCCTTTTAATTATTGAGAGATTTTTCCCCAAAAATATTAAAAAGCAAAGAAAACATGGTCTGTAGTGGTTTAGATGAATATTTGATGGCTTCCTAAAATCAGTAAGTTTTGTTATCATGTATCATGTGTGTAATTGTTCAGTATTGAACGTACCCAAAAGGTCACACACCAAAGAATGACTATTAAACTTGTGTAATTCGTTTCGGGTCAGATACAGAGAGGGGCTTGAGTTTGTAGCTCTAAAGGAATCAATTTAAAACCTTTACAACACCAATGGGAACAGGAGCCACTTGAAAATTGAGAAGACAGATTACTTTTAGGAAAATGCTGAACGGAAATGTACAGGTATAAATCTTCATGTGGGCTAACCCTTTATTCTTGCTCTAGACCCCAAAATGAACCAACGAGAGGAAAGAAGTCTCTTTGAATGCACTAACATGGCACAGTTTCTGCACTGTTTACCACTCCCAATTTCCCACTGGGTTATGCTAACAACTCTTAACGATTTGGGGATAAAGCGCAGTTTATAAATAAGGTCATGCACATGAAATCAGTTTATGTAGCAAATAGTTCTGGGATCTTTGAGATTGAGGCAAAATCTGGAACACAAAGCAAAAAGGTCAGAGTCATTTGGAGCTGGGGCAGCAGGAGAGTCTGAGCTGGAACCAAGAAGAGGTTGAAAAATGAAGCCTGATTTCCACTGGTCCGACTGTGGTGCGTGTCTCTTGCATTGACACAAAAAAATAGAGCATTCATTAATCAGTCTGAATGTTTATATCGCCTCCTTCAAGTCTGCGTCTGACGTCCATCCCGCCACGACACAAGCTTTACGCAGGAGTTCTATTTCCAGTCTGTCACATTGATTTGTGTTTCAAAATAAAAACTTCTGTTGTATTTTCAAAATAACATGTATAGAGTTTTATTTTAAAGTTAAGGTGATGCGCTGATGCAATAATGCACAGCAACATCGTGAATGGCACTGTCTATTTTTGCCATGGACAACAAAATTTTAATTCTGGAAATACAAAATCATAACATAATTTATGACACAAAACATGCAGTTTATAAACCTCAGTGAGAAAGGAGATGGCATGGGGTCTGATTACCAGTTTTGGATGTTGAAAAGATTAAATTCTACTCAAATTGATCAGGAACAGAAGGAGATCAGTTGACAAAGCAGACACAAGCACATGAGTGAAGAGAGCAAGATAAATTACTCGACTAGGGGGTGGCAGTATAAACCACTCCTCCGGAAGCCAAGGGGGAGGGGGGGTGGACCGGAGATGGAGTAGAGATAGTGTCATAGACATATATTATCACTGGACATAGCAGGGTGTTAGCGTCAACCATGGAAAATGCCTTACCTCTGGCTCTCGCAAAATCAGGCCAAACCTGTCACTGTGGCTTCCTGATGCATGCGCCGCCATTTTGAAACCTGTCAACAGTGATTGATCAGAGTCGGTCTGACCTCTTATCAAACATTGGTTACGTAGCAATAAGGAAAGAAAAACACAAACATCACAAGCCAGGAGCCTGTACTGGAGTGGAGCTAAAGTCGAATGTATGCAGATTTCCACCAAAAACAGAAGGCAAGTACAGTGAAAACAATCCTGTCTTGGTGATATTGGTAGGCAATAACACATCTCATAGCAGACATAATGAGTAAACATTGACCTGTATGCTCAAAGAGTATTTCCAGTCCATCCAAAATTGGAAATCAACCCCCTTTATCCTTCACCCATTAACTGTATAAGAGAAGTGGATCGAGAGAGTCTGATGTCATCCATAAGAGCCAATGGGTACTTCCATTTAGAACCCAAAGGGGGGAGGGACCATTCAGTCTAGTTCTCGCATAAAGTCAATAGTTTTATCACAGTTCAGTAAAGGTGATGTTCTAAAGAAGGTACCAGCTGTAAATGAATGGAGAATGCTAAAATTTTTAACACGTTCATTTGGTTTAGTTTGAGTTCATCCAAAGAGGAACTGACCCCACAAAGAAGAAAAAAAAAACACACAAGAAAGTTTACAAATCCTTCGATTACCACATATTGATAACCACCTGAATTCCCTCGCTACACTTATTTACCAACAAGACCTTGACACTTTTTCATCTCTGTTCTCTTAATAACATATGTTCAATAATACTGTGCTTGTCTACCTTTGTTTTCTTCTTGCTGCAGTAACCAATTTATTTTCTCGGTGGAACAGCACATTTTCCAGGCGTTTTGTGTTTGTTTGTCTGTCTGCTTCCTGTTCTGTCATTGCTGCTTTTTGCCGGAGGTTTCTTTTTATCTTCCCCATAAAGGTAGTTCTCCTCTCTACTGTTGCCTGTTGTTTGCTTAGTGCGCTGACTACATCAAACCCCCCTGGACGTACGTTTTTAGTTAACTTGGGAAGACGTTTAGTGAAATACAGTTAAAACTATTTTTGACCTCTTTGAAATAACCCTGACTTGATTAGATTTTTAAGATCAAGAATGTGTAGCATGATTGAATTCTAATAGCCATGATTAATTTAGCGTGTTGTGCCACAAGGCAACTTTTTTTGGATGAGCTGGTACTTTACAAAAAAAACTAATTTGAATTTACTTAAATTTGCTGACATTCCTTCAGATATGGGGTAGAGTTTTTTTTTTTTTTTTTTTCTCACACTGTGGTTAACAGGACACAAGTTTACTTGACCAAGACTTTGGCTTTATAGCAAATTGAGTTTGATATTTAGTCTGCACCAGTTTTCAATGGGAAAAACCTTTTCTCATTTTGATTAACAACAGATGAAGCAATATATATATATATATATTTAAATGTAACCATGATTACTGCTTCTACTTTCAAACACCCCATTTTTAGCCTGGTAATGTTCAGTATTGACTCTCGTTACTCCTGAAACCTGCCTGCAGTCAGCAGATAAATGATCTGATGGGTCTGTGACTTGGACACAATGTATAGCTTTAAGACTTGGAAGATTAAGCTGCTTGTGGACATGATTTCACAAGAATCCAGCTGCTTGGTGAAGTATGTCTGTACCTTGATTGAATAGTTTTTGAAATAGTTCTATGTTAAAGCAGCGCAGTGACCAGCCAACCATTCGGCAGGCTGACATTTTAATCCTGAGAGCGATGAGAAAAATGCAGGAAAGGTGTAATTTATATTGTGGCCAACAATATCATTGACTCACCTTTTTCGTCTAGCTAAACTTAGCCACCACATTGCAGTTCAAAACGCTTTAGCACACATCAGTTTGGGATTATACTGCATCACGTCTGGAAACATACTTTATTAGAACTGAATGCATTTGTTTTCATTTCTTAATCGTACGGCCTGGAAGTGCAAATACATCGACAAATCAGAGATGCAAAAACATCTAAAGATCAGGAGTGTTAAAATTGCAAAACAAATATAAAAAAAAACAGCAATTTCTTTTTAGAAACCAAAAGGACAAAACAATTTTTAAAAGCAATTTTCAGAAAATAAAATGAAATACCAGAAAAACAATGAATGTTGAGAAACCGAAAAAGGTATGAGACATTCATGAATGGATGATGAATGAGAGATGCTTAGCCCCATGTCAAATAACTTTCAGTTGAATGATGGAAAAACGTCATTCAATCAGCAATGTTGCCGATTCCAGATCTGTGGAGCACAGAAGTTGAATGCAGCTTCTCCATGTTTAGTTCTGACTCTAGGAACTGATAAAAGACCGGATCCAGATGAGCGGAGAGGTCTGGCTGGTACATACTGGGTCAGGAGGTCAGTCATGTATTTTGGTGCTGAACCATTCAAAGCTTTATAAACCAGTAACAGAACTTTAAAGTCTATCCTCTGACAGACAGGTAACCAGTGTAAAGACCTCAGAACTGGACTGATGTGGTCTACTTTCTTGGTCCTTGTGAGAACCCGAGCAGCAGAGTTCTGAATAAGCTGCAGTTTCCTGATGGATTTTTTTGGTAGTCCTGTAAAAACACTGTTACAGTAATCAAGTCGACTAAAGATGAAAGCATGCACTAGTTTCTCCAGGTCCTGCTTAGACATCAGATCTTTAATCCTTGAGATATTTTTGAGATGATAATAGGCTGATTTAGTGACTGCCTTAATGTGTTTATCAAAATTTAGGTCTGTGTCTATCACTACACCCAAGTTTCTGGCCTGGTTGGTAGTTTTTAGTTGAATAGATTGAAGCTCTGTAGTGACGTCTAACCTTTTTTCTTTAGCCCCAAAGACAATAACCTCAGTTTTGTTTTTGTTTAATTGAAGTAAGTTGTGACACATCCAGTCATTAATGTCCTCAATGCATTTACCAAGAGCCTGTACAGGGCCTCGGTCTCCTGGTGTCAGTCTAATATATATCTGTGTGTCATCTGCATAGCTATGGTAACTAATGTTGTTGTTCTTTATAACCTGGGCCAGTGGGAGCATGTAGATGTTAAATAGAAGCGGTCCCAGGATGGAGCCTTGGGGCACTCCACATGTAATTTCTATTGGCTCAGAAGTGAAGTTACCAATTGACACAAAATATTTCCTGTTTTCTAAGTACATTTTGAACCAGTTTAGTACTGGCCCAGTGAGGCCCACCCAGTGTTCCAGTCGTCTGAGTAGTATTGCGTGGTCGACTGTATCAAACGCAGCACTGAGATCAAGTAAAACTAGCACTGACATATTTCCACTGTCTGTATTCAAACGTATTTCATTAGTCACTTTGGTCAGAGCCGTTTCAGTGCTGAGGTTCTGTCTGAAGCATGACTGGGAGACATCACCATAGATTCAGTTTTTTATGTATTTAGCCTAATAGGCATATTCATAATAATAATTAAAAAAAAACACTGGGAATGCTTTAAAAATACGTCAAAAGATGATCGGAGTGGACTTTATTTAAAAGATACACTCCATAAACATAATAAGAACAGTCTTTTTAGTTAAATGTCTCTCCTATTCAATTTGGTATTAAAGCAGTGGAGTCTTGTGTCATTTGACTCATGCTCTAATTATTGTAAAGCCTTACATAACAAACGAACATTGTTCTAGGTAGTACGAATACAGTCATTAAAAAGTTTAGTGACATTAAACCCTTATGCTTTATATGCTGATTCCCCATTTTCTATCCAGTAATAAAAATAAAATCTCAGCATTTCTTTCTTACATCAGAAAAAAGATCATCATTAAAAAATGTGAATATCTCCAACTCTGTCGTTCCTTAGCCCTTCACCTAAGCTCACAGTCCCTGAATCTGCTGCTAGGATGTCAAGGCTATTGCAGCTGGATAATGTGTAAAAGGAAGTGTGTCCGAACTGTGTCGAACCATTTTTCTTCTCCTTTCATCACAGCGTTCCGTTTTATTTTTGATGCGTGTTGGTTGCTAAGGTAATTCGTTGCATCTTTTGTCTCTTGATTTTGCAGGTTGTTTTGTATTTATCTGAAAGAAGAAACATAATTTCACCTGCTGTGTGAGTCGCTATTAGTAGCAACCAAGAATTCTTCTTCTTCTTCTTCTGGAGGATCCTTTGACGAGTTCAGATTCTGTCAGAAAGGCTGTTTACTTTGAGCAGTAAAGGCAGGAAACATCCTGTAATTCAATTTTTAAGAAAGAGGATCCAAACTGATCCAGAGAAAGAAACATACTGTTCTACCTGTTAATTCCATTTTAAGGTGAACTTAAAGCATTTAGGTAAACCCTCAAAGACAACTGCCTGACAGAGGGACTTATCCGATTTACAGTATTAAACATACATTCTAGATTCAGTGTCTATTGTGCTGAAATTTATGGATTTTTTCACTTATAAGGGCCAAGAAAATTATGTTTTTAGGTTTTATATATATATGTTCCTCTGACCCAATATGACTAGGTCGATGGGTGTGTTTTTGCTAACTTATAATGAAAAACAACTTTAAACGTAACTTTTTTTGTAGTTTTCTTCTGAGGTTTTTTTCATAAATAATTTAAAGTAATATGCAGTTCTCAGTTGACAATTCAATTTGCAATTAGAAAATATATTTTGCAATTGAAAATTCAATATGGAATTCAGGCTTGCAATATAAAAATACATTTTGCAATTTATACTTCAGTATGAAACATTACAATTCAGTCTGACAATTTATAACAGGGGTGTCCAAAGCCAGGCCTTGAGGGCCAGCGTTCAGCTGTTTTTCTATATATTTTCTATATATAGAAATCCTGCCTTACCTGCTGCTGATTACCTGGTTCAGGTGTGTATTGGCCAATAAGAAGTTTCAATGACATGTTGGTTGAAAAACATGTAGGACCCTGACCCCCTGAGGCCTGGATTTGGACACCCCTGATTTATAAAATAAAAGTAAAATGTTCATAAAAGCAAAATCAACTGCATTTTAAATAAACATGGGTTTTTGGTACCATAATTGAAATGAAAATGCAGTTTGCAATTACAATTCAGTACCAAAAAATGACATTTCAACACAGTGTTTGTTCTAAATGTATTTAAAGTATCTTAAAATCCATAGCATTCTGATATGCCATGGGGTTTTTGAGTCAAAATTCAAAATAAATAGTAACACAGTTACTACCTCGGACCAGCAGAGGGAGCCCTCGCCACAGTTCTAACCCTGCCATCTCCTCACTACAACTCCCATCAGCCACTGCCACTTCTTCCTGTCTGCACAGCTGTTTTCCATCATCATCAGTACCATCTAGCATTTAAACCCACCTCAGCCGCTTCTTCAGTGCGAAGTCTTGTTTTTGACTTGCAGAGAGTCTGAGCGGTTTCTCTCGTTTACCTTCCCTGGTGTTTGACCCTCGCCAATTTTCCTCGTCATCCTGCCTTGCTCCTAGCTTTTGACCTTAGCCTGCTTTTGACTATGCCTCTGCCTTTTTCCATGTCTGTTTTCCTCACCATTAAAATCCACGTTTGCACATGGATCCAACCACCACTCCCTTTATCACAAGCTGTGTGCCACGCTCTTGTGGCACTTTCTATGGGTGACATCACACTAGCTAAGACCACCTCTTTTACACAGTTGGTGGCTATGATTCAACCGTGGATTTAAACTTCCAACTTTCCAGTCACAGGGCAGACACTCTACCACAAGGCCATTAAGCTAGACAACTACTTCTTATTTCCTTATGGATAAAATTGTTAAATGAGAACTGTTGCTTCACTGTCAAGATGTCTGCACAGGGGACAATACTTCATGTCCGACATCTAAAACCTGAATTTAGACCGTTGCTTTTTCAGATCACTGAGTATGCACCAACTGCTGACAAGGGGAAGGCGAATGAATGCCTTTTCCCATAACTGCTTTACAATATTAATTTAAAGTAACACTATAATTATTTGAGTAGAACTTTTGGCTGCTCCACCTGCCTCTGGCATAAACAAGTTCATGCATCTGTGAGAGAGAAAGTGCTGCATCATGTTATACCAGCCGACGTAGCAAAGGGGGTTTTTATCGTTGTTGCTCAGCTTTTGGTACTGAAGGGTAAATGTAGGTGAACAGGTATAGCAATGGGCTTCAGATAACAGTAGGAACTATTTATAATAGGCCTACTGATAAAGCAAGTGTCTGCCTAAAGAGTAAGAGTTAATCATTTTGGCCACCCTCCACACATCCTAAAAACAATATCATATCAATAAGTCCTGCTGCAAACT
>NC_050512.1:21014786-21033987 GCF_002922805.2 Oryzias melastigma
GCAGTGATTCACAGTCATCAACACTTGCTTATTTAAGCACTGCCTCAAGTTCTTCTCCTTCTCATGACTTTGTACATCACCTCGCCCATGCCTCCTTTTATTTTTAACTCACATTTCTCCTCACTTTCTTTGTTGGCGTTTCCCCCCTCCACTTTCACTTCATGTCAGTTTTGCCGTTAAAGCCAGTGCTTTGTTGCTCGTTTCTGTCGTTGCGTTTTTCCCAGGCTACGGCGTGATGGCACTATATCTTTTCCTCGTCTTTTTTCCCTCCCTCCATCCCAATGGCATCGCTGGCAGAGCGAAATGGGGACGAGACAGTATTGAACAATGTCATCTGCCGATGCGTCTCACCCTCGAAGCTGCGTTGTGGTGTATGTACAGGTATCCACTGGCGCTGGATGCATACTGATGCGCGTCAAGTTTTCTTGTGTACACATTTATATAACCCCCACAACAACAGCTCCTTGATGTGCAAGCTCTTAAAATGTGGGCACAGCAGCACACCGAGACTGAGAGAGGCGCTGGCTTTGAACACTGACAGGCTTCCGGCTGGCTGTCTTTGCCATACAGTGGCGGTCGTTCAAAAGTCACCATCTTGATTGGCAAATCAAAGGCATCTACCGCCAAGCATTATTCTGCAAATACATTTCATATGGAAGCTCTCTCCTCTATTAACAGAAACCCCAGAAGGCAAGGGTGTGACTCAAAAAAATGTATGAACTGGGGTGTGACTGATTTCTCTCCTCTGAGGGCTCAAACAGTGTGTTTCTTTATTTTTCTTTTTTTCATTTCTTTATTTATTTTCCATACATGTGCAATGTCTTGGCAACTGCTAGTTTTCCAAAACATTTCAAACCCACAAAACACACATCTTTTTTTTTTTTTTTTTAAAGCCTAATAGGAATGTTTTGATATTGGGAGAGTTGGGTTCCTCTGGGCCTCTTGGGGAAAAATTTGTCATATGATTTACATAAAAATTTGTTTTTCTCTGATAAGCAACGAACAAAAGCCATGTGCCAATAAAACTTCTTTTTTTCATGAGTACTTAAGCTCTGAAATGATCACCTGAAGTCCCTTACATGACAGCGTGTTGTCTAAATGTCTTGATAGCTTTTTACCTTGGCAGCGTTCTTGAATGAAATGTGATTACGTCTGGACCAGAAGAACACATTTATTAAAAAAAATCATCTTTTTACTTACCAAGATAAATTATTTGGATGAATTCAGAACAATTTTCTTTTCTACAGTATATTTTTAAGAAATTATGTTTGTCCAATAACTATGGGAAATTGCAACTTGGTAGATATTTATTTTGATTTTGGATAAAAATGCAGCTTGTACACATTAGTAATTTCTTTAATTTCTAGATTAAAGCTCTTTTGAATTCAAAATACCTTAACAGAGTTCATTGAGTAACAACTAGGGGCCTATATACAAACTAGTTTCAATTCACTTCAGTCTAAATTGTCTCAGTATTGGGCAGCAGTGACTCAGATGGTTGAGCAAATTGTCCAATGATCAAAAGGTGGAGGGTTCAATCCCCACTTCTCCCAGTCAGTTGTTGTGTCCTTGAGCAAGACACTTTACCCCACCTGACTCCAGTGTGACTCCACTGGTAGTTTTGGCTTTGGTTAAATGCTGTTTTGTGTCAATTTTTTATTTTTTAGTGGGTGTATGCTCTTTAAATGTCTTAATACAGTGTTTGCATGGTGCGTTCACTGAGATCCAGACATCAGCACCAAAACAAAGTAGTTTATTAGGGAAAACACTGAACATCAGCACAGATCCATATATAATCGATTGATTAAATAGTGTCGACAGTTTTTCTGAAAAACTGCTTTGTTTCACTAAGGATTGTATAAAAAGGATAAAAGCATAGTAGCGGGTTGAGTTGGGCTAAGTGGCATTTCGGGGCATTTGGAGTTCATTGAACGCATCATGCGCAGATTCTTGTTGGCGCTGTGATCTGTCAGTCAGCCTGTTCTGAGGTTTGGGAGAAATAAAGGGAGGAAGGCTGGTGGATGAGATGGATTGAAGGCGTTCGAGGAGCTTAGACAAGCAAATGAATAATAAAAGGAAAATAAACTAAAAAAAAAAAAACTTTTGTGGAGTGTTCTTTTAAAAAAAAAAAGTTAGGGCTAGGTAGCGTTAGTGATTATCAAATTATCTTAAAAATCAGTTCCAAATCCGTCTTGCTCAAACCAGCTCAAGCAGAGAAAGAAGTAAATAGTCAAACAAATAAGTAAATTACTTGGAAAAATGGCAATACGTGTTTCTAAATCAGAGCCGTGTTAGTTTTTTCCCTTTTCTTAGCTATGGCATACCATTATGGCATTATTTTAAGCTTGGTGACTCTATTCCCAATTTACAGGCTCACTGCTGGACCTGATGAAGTAAAACACATTTGGAAGAAAGAAAGCGTGCTTTATAAACAAAAATTCAGACTGATGATCATGTTGTGTTGCTTGATTTAAACTGCTTTCTTGTCTAAATCTAACCAATCAGTGAGAGTTTATACATTCAACATGTTTTGCGTAAAGTTTTAACTAACCAAATAAGTTTCAAGGAGGGCATGATCTTATTTAGTTTTTTTTGTTTTTATGCAAACGTTGTTAAAATTGGGCTGCATAGTTGTGTTGTTGCCTCACAATAAGAAGGTCCTGGTTCAAACTCCAGCTGGGTTGTTTCGAGTGGATTTTCTAAGTTCTCCTTTTCCATGTGTTGGTTTTCCTCTGAGCTCTTTGGCTTCCTTCCACAGTTCAAAAACATGCCTTATAGGATGATTGATTACTCCACATTGACCCTTAGAAGTGAGTGTAAATGTGCGGCCCTGCGATGGACCAGCGAACTGTTTGGGGTTTGCCCCGCCTTCACCCTGCAGTAGCTGGGATGGGTTCCAGCAAGCCCCCGTGACCCTGCACAGGACAAAGCGGGAATACAAGATCAATGGAGGGTTATTAAAATGTCATTGTGGTGCTTTAGTTAAGAGCGGGCTTTTGGATCTATTTTTAGTGTAGCTGGTGTCCGAAAGCTACAAAATCACTTGCTGTGACATAGTGTGTCACTGGGCAGTCACATCAGCTCATTAGATGAAGACATAATTGCGAGAATGCACAAGTTAGCAATAATTTTTATGTCATGGGCTGCAAGGACCATATTGTTTTTGCAATTATTCTGTCTTAGTGCACCTCTGAGCCAAAATGCCCCCCGCCACATTCTCAAAAACTCACCAAATGTGCACGCACCTTGTAACTAGTGAGAATAAAGTTTTGACATAGTTAATGACCCCTCCACTCAAAAAATTATGACACCACACTAAAGAAAATGTCAAAATAAATACACACAAATTTAACGAAAATGGGGATAAAAGGAAAAAAAAACTTCAAAATCTACTAACGAAACCAAAACACACTCATTGGGATTATCCAAAGGAAATTTAAATAAATTATTATGGGATGGCAAAAGCAACTATAGCTTGGCAGCCGTTATGTGGCAAAGTGGGAAATTTGGCAATTAACACGTTTTCCTACAAAATGAGAAAATAAAATTTTTGTTCAAGGGATATTTTTAAAGAATTCACACACAGGACACCAAATTAAGTTTGCAAACCCAACCCAAGTTTTGCTGACTTTTGACCTCAGAAAGAGGCCGCCATCTTGAAAAAAAAAAACACCAGCATCTTCTTCAAATTTAAACTCCTTCTAGAAATGTCAACCTCTCGATTCGTAACTCCTCAAACATCATTAGGAAACTACTTAGGAAAAAATGGTGGAGACAAAGTTTTGCTGTTAGCCTGACAAGCTAAAAAAAGTCACCTTCCACAATTGCTGGACCATTTTTTACCACAATATCATGAGATACGAGTCGTTCTGACTCTGAATTCAGTTTGAATGAAATGCTATCACATATTAGGAATCTTCTAAAAATTACATAGACATGTTCGCCACGTCCAGGTGACCAAAACATAAAATGGTTGCTTATGGAGATAAAGCCAACAGATAAGAGACAATTTAAAAAAAAAAGTGTTTTTCTTATCTCAAATGTCACATGCAACTTTGACCAGGGTGGCAGGTGCAGAAGAGGGGAGGAGAGATGGTTGCAGCCATAGAGCTTAATATCATTAAAGAGGACACGAAGGCTTTTTACTTTTGTCCAAGATACGAAAAGAGTGACGCCATATTGGACTAGTATATAAACAACGAGACATGGCTTAACAAGCACAGTAAAAATAACCATAAAATGCGCAATTTTTATCCAATTTTAAAAAGGAAAAAAACTTTGATCATCAGAAAATTAATTCCCAGATCATGGTATTGAGAGTAAACTCACTCAAATCTTGTTAAAATGTTTTCTAGAAGTTCTCTTTTATCAGCTGAAAGCCATAATTTACCAGTGAAAATTCACATTCTCGTTTTTCCAGCTCTGTTTGTACAGTTGTAACACAGTAGTAAAGAGGCATCTGTACCAGTCCAATATGGCGTCCAAATTTGCGTACGCAACAATCTAGCATGCTACCTCTAGTGATAAATAACTGATTGGTTGCAGCCACTCAGCCAGTGAGGGCGGGTCAAAGGGGGGCAGCCTGCAGGCTATACAACTCTGCTCATGGTTTTAATTACATTTGATTTCAAATGACTTTTTAAAACTATACTTAAGTAAAATTTAGCCTCAAATAGCTCTTCAATCTTTCAGTTATCTCACATTTCTCACTCACACTTCTTTTAAAAATGTGCTTTCGAAATCAATATTTAAGCTTTGTGCTACATGCATTTGAGACACAGCATGCGGTCTTGCATAGTGTTTTGCGTGGGTAGTATTTAGGGAATATTGATGCATTTTTTTCCACTGAGTTTACCACAACAATCTGAAAGGCTCATAAGGGGAAACATTTTCAGACCCAGTTTGCCCCAAACAATGTGACAGGATTGTGCTATGACTGAATTATTGAACTTGCTATCCCATCTAACCCACAAGTGTGAGCCTTCAAGCATAAAAAAGTGATTTGTTTTCATGCGTCCCATTGAGTACCTAGAGCTAACCAAGTAATTTAAATGCCAGAGGCTGAGCGGTAGTTAAGAGAAAAGCAAAAGTGAGTACTAATGAGATGAAGGAAGTGAAGAATAGTTGTCCTGAGGTCGTCTTGAACCAAATTTCTATTTTTAAATTTACTTAGAAGAAATATAGTACATGCTCAAGCCCAGACTGATTATTATTAGTAGTTTTTCTAGTTGTGTTTCTGAGATGCAGATCAGCCTCGGATGAGATCTCGGCCACTGAATTACTGCAAAAGGAGCTTTGGATCCACGAGAGCTTTGTAGAGTTTTTTTCCTCACACATAAAAAGCATCCTCTAAGACTATTATAAATTTAATTCTATATGGAGTTCCTAGGATGCCACTATTAATACCTCATTCCATCTCCATTCTTTAAATTTTCTTTTTATTGCAAATAGAGGTGGAGAAGGGGCCTGAGAGTGCGGTTGTGATTGCAATGATGTTTTCTGAATAAAGAATAGGAGTAGAGATAAATCGTCTGAGGGAGATGGGGATGAGACAACCGCAGTAAGGTAACAAGTGAGGAGAGGAGAGTACTGCGAGTAAAGGAGGAGGAGGAGGGAACAAGGGAAAATACAAGGAGGATGAAATCCTCTAGGGACGCACATACAGAGGAAACACTTAAGATGAGTGAATTTATCACTATCAGTGCAAAAAAAGAAAGGACAAAAAGTAAAGAGAAAAAGAAAGCAGATGCAGAGATAGTTAAAAAATAAAAATAAAAGGATGAGTTGTTGGGGAGTAAAATGACAAAGCTTGAATATTTAATTAGCTTTTTGCACAGCAGAAATGAGTTAATTAGGATGCAAAATCCGTAAAAGGTGTTGTTATGGTGGATCTTTTTATCCACATTCTTCTTTTTATGTTTTGTTTTTCAGCACAAACGCTTAAATTATAACCTTCCTAAGATTTAATGATTGTCATTGTTTCAAATTTGAAAGAACCATATTAACATTTTTGTTTTGTTTTGAAGTCCATATTTATTTAGTCCAAAATCCCTCTTTACAGTTCTACAGAATGACTAAAAACTAAGCTATTCAATAATTGATAAAGGTATTGATTTTTGACATTTTAAATCAGTGCATCCAATTTTTTAGCATGCCTTAGCAAAAACCTTTAAACTATTTAATATCTATGCTCCCACAGCCCTTAGTTTAGACGACGTAATGTGATTTTTAAAGTTATTCTACATTTTATTTTAAACCATGATTTAAACACATTTTTATACACCTCTTTGCAATCCTTGTAAATAGATTTACCCCTTGTAGATCAAAGGCATTGAGATCATACATATTTTGTTAAAAAAAAAAAATACAACAGAAGCATTTTTTTTTCAACTGGGACAGGCATTAAAATAATAACGAGAAGCTGTCGTGAATTGGTGAAAAAAAACCTGAATATTCTAAGCTCCTCTCACATGTGCAGGATGCTTTTTGTTAATCTGGTGTCGGTTGAATGTGTTGTTGTGGTGTGTGAATCACCCTCCTGGTGTTTTTCCTTAACAAAAAAAAGGAACTGTATGAAGCATCTGTGAAAGCAATAAAAAATCATTAGAAGGAATTCTTTTAGATCCTAAAGACTTATATTCTCTGCTTTTCTGACACTTTAGGAAAAGCCGGAACAATAAGTAAAATGTTAAAAAGCCTAATAAAAGAAGTGGGATAATTCTATGTAAGAAGACCTTAATAAACCTGATGTTTTCGTTAACAATGTTCACACCACGCATTTAACATCCGGTCAAAAACATGACTATTTCAACATCTTTTAGCATATGATGTTCACACTGGACAAGCAAGGAGGGGCTTCTTTTTCTCTTTCTGCCTTTTTATAGTGCATGTCTGTTACCTACAGTTGAGTGACTTGAAATATTGAAGTGATGTCTTGCTCTAGAACTTTATTCTGATTCATTTAATTCTGGCCGGGCACAAACCTGAATGATTAATTTACAAACGGTTGGTACTTCCATGAATGAAAGGAACCCAAACGTCACTACAAAATCCAAGTCCTTGATTGGTCATAGTTCAACTTGGTTTAACCCAGGGATAGGCAACTCCAGGCCTCGAGGGCCACAGTGTCTGTATAAAATCCAGATGACCAAGTCAAACTCACGACGGATTACCTGGTTCAGGTGTGTTCAGCCGATTAGAACATGCCAGAGCAGGATGTGTTGGAAAACATGTAGGAATGCAGGCCTCAAGGCCTGGAGGTGTGTGTCCCTTGTTTAACCTGTTAATGCCTGTTGTCACAAATGTGCGACAAACTACTTGAGGACTAAAATTACCTGAATGTAGCATCTATTTAAAAGCAAAAACATAAGTTTTTTCTTTTCATAGCTGGTAATAAATTCAGGTGTTAACGGGTTAAAGTGCAGTTTGCATACAACGGTCAAGGGTTTTGTTTGCAAAGCCCAAAAACTGTCATAAAAACTTGCATAGCTATGAGTGAACGCAAGAGTTTCAAACCTGGAAGCGCATGACACGCATTTACATTGACCTTTTTATTGGAAGTCAAGGGCATTGCCAAAGATGGTGTAACCACAGCTTTAGAGTGTTCAACAATGTCATGTGATTCTCCTAAAACTAGAACAATAAATAAGATCTAAATAAATTATACTGTAATGTACATATTGAAAAAAAAAGAGTCTGGAAATTATTGCTGAATAATTTAGTTAGGATTTACAAATAAACTATTGCTCTATTATATCTATATATTGTTATTATTATTTAAAAATATTACCAATAGTATTTTAATTATGATTATGCTGATTTTAGCCAAAAAAATGAAAAATCAGTGACATTTACCAGAACATAGTTTCAACAGAGCTGTAGGAGTTCTTTAGAAATGGTTCTGAGTTGTGGGCGGGACTGCTGATGCACAGTAACCCCGCCCCCTTTCCCATTATTGTGTTGTATCCCTTTATTTTTTCGTCTGCCCATGATTTTATTCATTTAGGTAAAGAAATACTCAGAAATGCAATTTTAAGCTTACTTTTCTTCATATATGTCTCCCCCCCATCAGCATAATGCCATAAGAACATGGTGAAAACACCAAAAAAACATGGTTTTCATCAGAGTGGGTCTTTAAGATCAGGACCTAACCCCACCATTAAAATAACATTTCCAAAGATTACTGAAGATGTTTTGCGGAAAGAGACATTTCTAAGAAGGTGCGTGAAAGGTTTTGCTTCTAAAACCAGGGCAGTGTCAAGTGAAAATATTAATAATGTGAGGAAAAAGGTCTGGCTTTTAAAGAAAATGTTAATGTCATCCTTGGCCTTTTATCTGTAATAACCCTACCATCTCCTGCAAAACACAAGAATGACTCACTGTGACTGATAGCATAGATAGGTGCCTTCAGATGTGTGCACATTAGACAGGTTACGTGCCTGTACCCACCTTTATGAGTGCACAGCATTGTGGAGTTCATAACTACAGAAAAACATCTTTATTGAACCACTTCCACTCCTGGGAGAGCTGTCTCTCTGCTTCCTAACGTGTTGTAGGGAGAATGAAAAGCAAAAGAGTGACAGGCAGGTGATGAGGTTCATCCACCAATCTCCGATTAGCTTTATTAAAAATGTACCAAGGACAAATGGAGGATGGGGCTTTGCTCTCTTGGGAGACGAGATGAACTCTGAGGAGCTGCAACTGTCTTTCAGATTTGGACTGCGCAGATCCAGGGCGTTCGTGCACACACAAAAAAAGAGACGGAAACTGTCTAAGAGTACATTCTTAGAGAGGCAAAATGTGCCAATGAGAGTTAGAGATCAAAAAAGGGTGAAGGAGGCAAAGGCAGAGTCCCAGGGAGCGATGCAGAATGAAGAGAAAAGACATGCTTGAGAGAAGGAGAGACAGATAGGCAGGGAAAGTGGGAGATTGTGAGGTGAGTGTGTGTGTGTGGTAAAGGGTGGGGGCATGATAACGTTCTGCGGAGGTTAATTGGAGGTTGTGGCGTAATGATATGATTCACAGAGATCATTAGCATTCCAGAGCTAAATATTAATGACAACAGCGCTCAGATTCTCCCCGTAAGAGCGCAGTACTGCTGCAAGTTGAGGGAAGAGTCAGAGGAATAAAAATGCAAAGTCTTTAGCACTAAGAAATATAGTTCATAAAAGTTTTACACCGTCATTAATATCATTTAACGAGGGTTTTCTGTCTGTGGATGTTGGGTGGAGCTGGATGCATTGTGAAGCTGCGTACACGCCGGGCATTGTGTGGCGCGTTCAAGAACGTACCAAACGAGTGTTCTTGAAAGCGCTTTTAGGTCAAAGTCTGCTACTACCTAATACGAGTGCATGTACTCACAGTTGGAAGACGATTGGTGCGAAATGTCAAAGAGGTGCAAATCTCACAAATCTTAGTTTAGACTTTTTCTTTCGCCGCTCTATTTCAATAAATGAAAGACTTGGTGTCATATAATTCCGGTCGGTAGGGATGCTACTCATATGCCATTACTCTATTCCAATACAGTATATGAAAGAGTTGGAGTCAAAAGGCAAATTTGAATTTCTCCTTCATGTTCATGTTTACAGTATTTGGTAATTCCATGTAATGAAAAGGACGCTACCAACATGTCACTGCCAAATTCAAGTCCCTGATTAAACACGTTTTCTCTAGGGCTGGGTTGGTAGAATTGATTAATTGATCTGAATCGATCTAAGCTTAATAGATCAATAATCGATCCATAAAAGCTAGCACATAATGCTAAAGTCTGCTAGCTTGATGCTAATTTTTAATGGGATTTCTCATAGGATGGCTAATGTTAATGCTCGGTTAACCTAATCATATATTTCTGACTAAATGAACATCTTTATAAATTCACAGGTATGAATTTTTAAACTCTTTTAAGGAAATAGTTTTTAAAGTAACCTTTTGTGGTCTAAAATAGGGTATATTGCTCATTCTTTCTTCTTCTTCTGGAATAAGGTATAACGCTAGAATGTGATCGCCACCTAGTGGCCAAAACGAAAACATCCTTCAGGAGAGGCAGAATTATTAGTATAATCTCATTATAATCTCACTAATATGAATATCTTCAAAGCCTATTTAGATTATTAATGTATTTCTAAACAAATGTGTCTAAATGTATAAACTAAAAATTTACTTCAATCAAATTGAGTGGTTTGGAATAATTGATAAAAATTTAGAATCGAATCGATCCACACTCTGGTTAATCAAATCAAAATGATTTTGGAAATGAGTGGCAATACTCACCCCTATGCGATCGGTTGAATTTCCAACGCATGATCACTGAGGGCCCAAATAAAAGCCTGAATTAAAAACTTGTGTTGCAATGCGGGAGTTCTGAACACAAAAACCCACGATTCAGGTTGTAGTACCTTTACATAGACTTTTCATTGAAAGTCCCCGCTTAAATGCGAGTATATAGGTAACTTCAAAATTCTGAACATGGAAGCCAGAAACACACACACCTAGGTGCAAAAAGTCTAGAAACTGATGAGCTAATTCTAGCATTCGAGCTAAGAGATCTGTGATGTTGGATAGATCTGGCTGAAGCTAAGCGGGCTGTCGTTTCCCTGAACAAATAAAAGTCTTCAATTCTGACCAACTTTACAATTCATTTGTGCTTTTGTTATCTACAAAAACAGATTTGACTTCTACTACTCAATCAACCTTTTTCCCTTCTGGCTGACACATACCTGTCGAGATCAGCTGATCCATCTGATTTTCAGCAAAAATGACAGCAGTGACACCCAAAAATAATATTACTCAATAAGGCTCCTACAACACGTATTTGTGCATTTACATAAACGTTTCGAACACGCCTTTCTTTTATAAGTGAGCGAAAAAAGTTTGACTTAAAATTGCAGCACTCGCCCTCCCCTCTTGTTCCACACAGCGAGGCAGACCCCAGACAATAGGTTCTAGTATGGGCTTTGAACAAACTGCTGTTGTACATGGAGGATATTGAGCTGAATAGCCCCAGAGCCTCGGTGGCACTGACAGATAGGGTGCAGAGGCAATTAATCATAAGCGCCAAGATCAAAGTTAGTCTCCAGAAACTTTTGCTGTTGGGACAACTTTGTGTTTTGCATGCGTGACTATGCCAACGCCTTCTCAAGCAAGGGGCTCACCTGCACAACAATATTTGCAAATTTCACAAACTTCCCCCCTGGACACGGGAAGCTGCTCCATTGTGTTATTTAAAGCGGTAGATTGAAGGCCTAAGTCTTTGAATGAGTTCAGAGACGTGAGCTACAGTAAGTGGCTTTGAAATCCATAGTGGCGGAGTATTAAAGAATTTCCACTATTAGTGAGCTGGCAAATGCTCACTGGAATGGAGACAGCTTACATGAATCACAGCAGATATTCATTGTGTGTACATGTGTGGAAATGTGTGTCACGCACACGTACATGTGTGTGTGTGAGAGTTCAAGTGCGTGGCTTCCAGAAAGGCTTTTTAAAAGAGAATGGAAGAGGAAGGAAGAAAGGGTTGGGGAAATAATGCATTACTTTTGAGGTAGCAACGCAGGAGCGGATCTACAAAACTATTAATCTTCTCCTCGGTCTCCGTTCCCCCACCCACCCTCGACCGCATCTTTCTATCTTTGCCCTCTTTCTCCTCCTGCCTCGTCTCCAACTTTCTTTTTCCTCCAGAGTCCTCTGTGTTTATTTTTTTAATCTAACTTCCATCTTCTCAGCTTCTCTGTGTGTGTCTTTCACTTTACATTCCTTTAGTCTGGGGCGTCGCCATCCTCCTATGTACTCCTTTCGCCCTTTATAACTCTTTGTCTCCATCATGACTAGCTTCAGTCACTCCTCTTCCCGTCTGCCCTTCGCCATGACCACATTTCACAATTTTCCTCCTCCTTCTGACCTCGACTCCTCTTTGTTTTAATCTTTTAGGCGCTCCCTCCGTCTCTCCTGTCTCTGGTCCTTTCAATCTTTTGCTCTTAACCCCGTCTGCTTTCTCGTCTCCCCTTCTCTCTCAGGACTGCCCCCCTCCTTTGTCTATATTGTGTGTTTCAGACCTCAGCATCACACATGCTCAGGTTGTCAGAGGTTCACACAAACCGTCTCTGTCCCCAACTTGTGTCCAAACAACTTTCTGCAGTCAGAGCTGCAGTGGCTTTGGTTCAGTTCGCTGGGGGATCCATGCGGCGCCTTTGTGATGAGGGAGAGGCTCTACCGCACTGACTCACTTTCCATCACCCTCCCTCCCCATCCCGGACCGTTCCTCAGCCTTACTCTTACATCCCTGCCCCCATGTCTTTTGTTGCCTCACGTGCCCCCCCATATCATCATCATCCTCTTCTCTCCTGCCTCCCTAACATCCTCCTCTGCAATCAGTCCCCTTTGTGTTTTCTTTTTTTTTTGTACTGTACACCCAGCTGTCCTCTCCCAGACCTTGTAAAGCTCCCCCCTTTGTAACTTCCAAAGCACCCCCCTCCACCTCGTCCCCAAAGACCATTCCCTCCCACTTTTGGCCCTATTGTCTGCAGAGACCAACACACCTTATTATTCTCGGTCTGCATCACCGCCCCGTGTCATGTGTGCGCACACTCACATTCATCCTCATCACTTGCCTTTTCCCACCTCGATACCCACACCTCCTCCTGTATCATTCAAGTGCCGGCTCCACGCGCCCACACAAACACGCGCTGTAGTCCTCCTCCAGCCACCACTTGCACTTTGTCTCCAGCCATGCGGCCATGTGTTGATGTGTGCCTCCACTGCTCCTTTCCAATCTGCCCAAACACACATTCCACCTCCGTGATTTTTTTTTTTCTCCTTCCACCGTTTTTCCTCTGTGACTACTTCCCACTTTCTCCCCCACATCCCCAAACACCCCCACACACCCACACTCACACCCCCTCTTCCTTCGCCTGTCGTCTCCCTCGTGACTTCTTTAATCTCATCCACACTGTCGATACTCACGGCTCCTTTTCTCTATTACTGTTTCAACCCAAACAAATCAGCTTTTTAACACAGTTGCTTCAGTTTAGTAACACATTTCCCTCGGTTACACAGCTCACATATTCCAATGATTATACGTTTTTTATATCTCTATTATCTAATTTTTATGGACAAGCAGAATTTTTCTTTTTCTTCTGTCCTTGTTTCTTATTGAAGTCTATTGTATTTCATTAAAAATGTTTTTTTTTTTCATATTTTTGTGTTTTTCATGTATTTTCTTTTGTGCTAATCTTTTTACAAACTACAAACAGGCTGAGCGCTAACCTCATCTGTTCATAAAAACCATAAGAGCTGCAATTAAAAGTTAAAAAGCCACAATGTGTCTGTGTTTCTATCTCAAAAACGGGCAAAATTTGATTGAAATTCTAGAAATGTCAAAAAAATAAATAAAAATGTTTCCGCAATTACACTGTTTACATTAAATTATAAACACAAATCAACTCACGCGAAAAGTCATTCCAAAACAACAGATGTATACAATACAGCAGATACATTCAAATTTCTGCCACATCACTAGCGCTCATCATCATCTATCAAAGGAGACGTCGGCGTCTTATTCAGATCATGGGGAATTATGGTTGGTGATTTTACAGAGAAGCTGTGGATCCAACAATTCTGTATGACACACTCAAATTTTGATGAGCCGTGTGATCTCTTGTGGCGGCCATGATATCCGGTTGTTGGTAATATGACTTAATTAATTCTCATATCATTTTAAAAAAGTGTTTCCATTGCAGTTTTGTGAAAAATATAAATTTCGATACACCTCAAAAACCACCTCCTCCAAGCACAAAAACTTGTTTTTGATAAATGCGAGTTTTCTGAAAAATTTTGTTTCCATTAGGCAAATTTATTGTCGCACATCAAATTTGTGCAATTTTATAGTCAATGTAAAACCAGCTATTGACATTACTTAGGTGGTTATCATTATATCACCAATCTCCTTTCTTCTTCCTACTTACTTTATCCATAAACATTGCAGAGTAAAACACTGGAAGTGTTAGTTATATTTACCAGTTTGAACTGTTAATTTTTTATTATTGTGAGTCAATCTCAATGATAATGTTGTGTTCAAAGCAGTAAAGTCTGTGGGTGATCCGGGCACTCACATTGTGGGTGTGGTTAATTTTGTGGTATATGCAGTCTCTATTTGAGATATTTTAAAAAGATTTTCAGGAAAATGTTTTTTTAATGTTTTTGTAGTTCTTCAGAAAAATTTGCACAAAAATTTCAAGAAGAGTTTCACAAAAAATTGCATGCAGAACAGAAAAAAATTAACCATTTTTTATTAAATACTACAAAAACTGCGAGAAACAAAAAAGCATTTTTTCTTAAATTGAAAATAAAAAACGCCAGAACAATACAAACAATTTTAACAAAAAACACTTTTTTTTCCTTTAATTTTTCTTTTTTTTTTAACACTCGAAAAAATATTATCATGAAAAATACAAAAAGTTAGAATAAAACAATTTATTTTTTATTTATTTATTTTTTATTGAACACACGGTGTAAACATATTTCCCTTGACTAACAATAGCTGCTTGTTTCCTTTTTTTAACTTTACATAGAAAATAATGCAAACTTTAATATTCAAAAATTCATGTTTAAGAATATAAATTGGTTCTTATGAGCTTTATCAACTACATAATTAAAAAAAAACTCAACACAAAGTTTTTATGCCAAATGATTTAAAGATCCAACTGGGTTTGTTAAGTCCCTCAAAGTGTGAAATATTATAAAAAAACAAGTCCAGATTTTTCTTTTGTCCATTAAGAAAAGCCTGCTTTTTTCATCCCTGTTCCAGACTCACACAATAAACACACACACAGACAAAAACATTCACTCCCATCTCCTCTTTCTCTTTGTCTCCCACTGTCTCTTTTCCTCTTCCTCCCCCTTTCACGCCTCCCCAAGACACACAGGCCTCCTTTACCTCGGAAAGTGCTACATTATTAATTGGGGTTGGCCATACAGAAGAAAAAGCACTCACAATCTAGGATGCACAGCCAAGCATACAAATCCACGCACACAAACACACAAAAAAGACATGCGCGTTTACATGTGTACACTATGCACGTTCAGAACGTACACTTTTTATTTGTTTCACACGTCGTTATTGTTGTTGTTTTGTACACAGCATGCATACATTCTGTCTGATCTCATCATACATGTTAAGAGCAGCCTGGGGCAGCTCCCTTCAGAGGCTACACTATTACCTCAGTTGTGATCACAGACTGGTTCCCATGTGCTTTATTTCATAGGCCATTGTCTGTTTTCTCTTTTTCCTTATGTCTGCCTCAAATGAGTGTTTGCTGGTGTGACATGATGAACTGTGTGTCTGTACAGAGGTGTGATTACAATAGAAACCTTTCAATAAAATATACGTTTAGGTCGGATTTCATGACATAACTTGGATTAGAACAGAATCACAGACATCAAATCATGTGTGAATTCATTTCAGGCAATGCTGTCAAAAAACTGAAAACTGAAGGGTGCTTTCATCAGACAGAAACTGTCTGGGCTGGTTGTTCTGGTCCATAGTGAATGTATTGCTGTTTTCTTTCACATGAATTCTATATCCTTAGATCCAGAGTTGTTTTTTTTTATATATATATGTTTTATTTAGCTCAGACTTACAGATTTTAACATCATGCAATCGATGAATCAGTTCATGTCTGGTGAAATGACTGAATTTGTATTTACCTGGAGGCTTAACGATTGGTTATGCAGATTTGCAATTGTCACGCTCTGTTAGCCAAACATGGTGTTTGAATATGTGACAGATTCACTGAGTTAAAGCATTTTATCCTCATTTGTCACAGCCATAATCTTAAGTCTTTTGATTAGAAATGGAGATATTGCTGAAGTGCTTAGATTGTGCTGAGGCTTTCCTCTTGTGCCTCTCAGCCTCCAGGAACTTCTTTCTCTGTGTGTTTGAGGGACTACTGGTTTTTGTCTCATCTTTAGGACCTTTTCAGTGTGCAGAAATATGGAAAAAAGCAGATCTAAAACACTGAAAGGCTCATTTTTTGGGTTGTAGTTGGGATAATTATTAATAGAATTGAGGTTGTCAATTGAATAGATTATAGAATTTGAAGTTTTATTAAAACTCAACTTGTTTTTATGATTAAAAGAGTCACAATTTTACAATAATTAAGTCATAATTTCATAAGCAATAAATATAGAAATTGCAAGAATAAAATCTTACATTTATGAAGCAAAATTCTGTTACTTAGAAAAATATGACCATAAAAAAAGAACCATTATTGTGATTCAGTATGACAGACGAAGAGCACTGTCCTTCTTTTAGCGTTTGTTTGACAAATGAGGAAACACAAAGTCTTTAAGTGAGTCAACATTGTTTTATTATAAGCATTAGGACATTGAAAGTGGAACTCTTCAGAAGGAAATTCTTGATCCTCAAGGAGTGGATTTCTGGCAGGTGCACCGTTTATGCCATCAGCAGTAAAGGTCCAAATGCATGATGGTACATGGATTCCTGAAAAGAAAAAAAATGGCTGCATTGATGGATTTAGTCTGCAGGTCAGACATCCAGCTGTATTTTGAAGATATAACTTTCTCCTTGTTAAATTACACCTCTTTTCTCATAATTTTATTAATTTATTCTCGTATAAGAACAATTTTTTTGATAAAAAAAAATTAAGTTTATTCTCATTAAATTATAACTTTTTTTCTCATAATTTTACAAGTTTATTTTCATTTTGTAATTAGAAGTTTATTATTATAAAATTACGACTTTTTCTCTCCTGAATTTAGGATTTTATTCTTGTAAGGTTACAGCTTTTTTTCTCAAATTTACAACTTTATTCTCCTAAAGTTATGAATTTTTCTCTCATAAATTTGGGATTTTATCCTCACAACTTCACAGTTTCTTTTTGTCAAAAATGTAGATTTTATTGTCGTAGTTATGGCATTTTTCCCACAAATTTATGACTTAATTCTCATAAAATTATGAAATTTTCCTCATAATTTTGCAAGTTTATTCTCATAAAAATACAACTTTTTCTCTCATAAATTTAGGACTTAATTTTTGCAAAAATTATGACTATATTTTCATTAATTTACAGCTTTATTCTTGTAACATTGACTTTTTTCCTCATAATTTTGCAAGTTTATTTCCCTAAAAGTATGACTATTTTCTCATAAATTTACAACCTTATTCCTTCAAAATGATTTTTTATTACTTTACAAATTAATTCTTGTAAAATATATTTTTAAATAATAATAAAATAACTTTTTTTCTCATAATGTTGCCAGTTTATTCTTGTAAAGTTATGACTTTCCTTCTCATATAGTTGAGATTTTATTCTGTTAATTTTACATCTTTTTTTTTTCTTTTGAATGTAAGATTTTATTCTCGCAAGGTTACAGCATTTTTCAAATAATAGTATGACTTTATTCTCATAAAATTATGACTTTTTCCCATAATTTTACAACTTTATTCCTCTAAAATTATGACTTTTCTCTCATACATCTTAGACTTTATTTTTGTAAATTTACCACTCTTTTCTCTTAAAATTATAACTTTTTTTCTTAATATTGTACGAGTTTATTTACAAAAGAAATTAAACTTTTTCTCATAATTTTACAACTTTATTGATGTAAATGTACATTTTTTTTCTTTTTATGGTCTCCCTAATACTTCGTCATATGAACTTAATTGTTGGTAAAATGAACTGTTACACTCCCAGCATTTAGCATTTGATTTTTAAGGGTCAGGATTTGAAGTATCTCAGCAATATTAATGAAGGCCAAAGCAATCCCCTGATGAATACATCAATAAAAAATAATGTTATTACTGGCAGTGATGTAGCACACTGCACAGTATGCAGAGCTGCTGTTATGGAAGTCAGAATCGCAAAAAGGAAAAAAAAAAATATAAACCTCTGGAAACACAAACAAAGCCTCATAGATCCAAGCTCTGAACAAGAAGCTGTCTGATTGACAGATAGGTCAGCCAGGGTGATCTAATGTCCTCACTTTCACCCCATCTCTCCATCTCTCGTTTTCTCACCCCTCTGAGGGGGGGATTGAGCTCTCCCTTAAATATAAATCAGTGGAACCACATGCCGTCAGAAGTCCAACTCTTCCCTGTAGTCTCATCAATCACCAGCATACCATGCCAACCTCTCTGTCTTCATCTGTCTGCTTGTCTCCAGCCGTTAAATTCTTCTTGCCCACCCACTATGCGAATATCTGGCTCCTTTTTTTTTTTAATTTATAGCAGCTGACTCACTTAAGTGAGAATATAATGCTTTAATTTTAATGCAAAATCTATTAAAAGCATATATGTGACCCAAGAAACAGAACAGGTAAATGACATCACAGCAAATTAGCATTTTAATGCAGCTTTTCATCAGTAAAATGACATAATACTAAGTCAGGTAAGTGGAAACTGACAGGTCTTGCATTAAAGCTTTAAAGAATAAGCCCCATCAGGGGAAAAACCTGACAGAATCAGCAGGCAGGCAATCCCGAGCGGTCCTCTTAAACAATAGAAAGTGCAAATGACACTAGGCGGTGTTATTTAACACGTGAAGTGTTTGCGCATTTGACAAACAGATACGCACAGAATGATCTTAAATTAGTACCGAATGCAATCTGATAAGATAAAACTGGTTTAGGAACTGTTTCAAGCTGCACAACCAGGTGAAGAATAACTGAGCCGTAGGCAGTCATAACTGCAGAGATGTTGCTTAGCTCCAGGAAGACTTCAAAGCCCCACACTTTAACTGGAAGGCTCACAGATGGTTAGCACCCACCCCAACTCTGGTTTCCTCCCCTCTTTTGTTGTTTCCTCTTTATTAATAACTCCTCCTTTCAGTAAAATTGAAACAAAGTTCACAAAGAAAGGCGGATGATGTCATTATTTATTCACAAAAGCAACAGATGTAACGTCCATGAAACAGATGTCAAGGTCCGGAAGCAGAAATGGGTCGTGCAGATTAGCCCCCAGACAGAATGCAGGTCAGGTACCAGGCAGAAAAAAACTTAAAGCTTCCTTCATGTTGGGGACAACCACAATCTGGCACCAGAGGGCTCCTAAATAATAGGTGGGTGGAATAATGATGATGGTCTGTGCCGGTGGAGGGATGTGGTACAAAAACAGAGAGGAAGAGTTCAGTCATAAAAGTTCTGAAACTGAAGCAAAAAAATAGTAGACTTTTTGGAAGACATTGTGCTTTTT
>NC_050512.1:21034136-21034616 GCF_002922805.2 Oryzias melastigma
TTGAATTTTATTTGAGTAAAAATTGTTCATGTCTGTCAGATTTTTGAAAAAATATTCATATTAATTATTTATTTACTATTTATTTATTTAAATATCATGCCACTTCTGCAACATAATTTCTCTGAGGGGATTAATAAAGTTGATCTTAATCTTAATGGAAACACAAATATATATAAAAAAAAATACATTGAAAAAAATATTTTTGCACTTGGAGGTTTTTGACATATTTTGCTAAAGCCTTTTTTGCAAAATACTGATGATATGCGCTAGTGCTGTGACAGCAATGTACCTGCTGTAAATAAAAGTACTGTTCACATCCATCACCATGTCTTTGAATCACTTATTGTGGGAGTTGGTTTGTGTTAATTCGCATAATTATTATTTTATGGAATTTTTGTCATTTCACGTATTTCAATAAAGTTGTATGCATATGTGAAAATTAAATGTAGCTAATGAGATTTCTTAAACAAAATTTAATTA
>NC_050512.1:21034897-21043097 GCF_002922805.2 Oryzias melastigma
CTTAAACAAAATGTAATTATTCGGTGTGTTAAATAACTTTAGTAAGATTGAACTTTGGATTAGAATCCTTTTATATAAAACCTTACTTTTTTCAGTTTTCTTAATTTGCAAACATTAAAATGTCTCACTCAGTGTTGATAAAATGGTGTTCTTTTTGCTTCTTTTATTTTTATTTATTTATTTTTGGGTGCCTTTGCTTTACTCTTTGCCTCCTACCTCCTGAAAGGGTAAAGGGTGCTGCGGCTCCACATCCCACCCCTCCTCAAACACACTAACACAAGCCTGTGTGTATTTACTCTACGCTGCTGCAGAGCAGGAGAGAAAACAGCAGGAGAGAGGTGATAGCTGCAGGCAGTAGGTAGTTAGCAGCACATTACCCTGGCTGCACAGTGGGTGTTTTCTTGCAGTGACAATGTTTACATCAGCGTCATTATAAAACTCTGAAAACTTTCGCAGGAAATGACATTGATCAAAAGTTAGCCCACATTGTGTTTAACAGGTCAGAAAAAATACCCATCTTTAAGAAAGGTTTTGGCTAACTGGACTCTACCACCCACAGATACCGTACTCCTCAAACTGCTGATTTATTATTGAATATTTTTTTATTTAGAAATGCTGAGGGAACCAGAAATTGGCTGCAGCGTTAATGCAAGGAAGCAAGAAACACTGACGAAGCATTTCCACGTATGTAGAGCAAAGTGTCTACAGGAGTTTCTGTGAAAAAAAAATGCACATTTTAGTCAAACAGCAAAAAAAAATCTAACATACGACTGTCGCAACCGTCCTCGTTGAGAAGAACTAATGTGTTGCTGGTTTATGTTTGCATAATTGAGGGACTTTCAAAAGCCATATGCTTTAAAACTCCTTTGAAAGGCTTTCAGTGTAGAGACAGATTGCATTTTAATCATTAAATAGGACCTTAATTGTGTCTCCAGTGTGCTGGTGCTGCTAAAGCTGAAGTTTACACCCGTGCAAATGATTGTTTGGTGCATACTTCAGTGACAGTTCTGCTCCAAGGAAGTGCAGTTTGTTTCCACTGTAGAATGCAGAGTCATAATGATCTGGACTGCAGGGAGCCTCAAGGGAACGGCTGCACTGGATTATGGGTAAATTGTGAGAGGAGTACATTCAGATGCTGTACTTGGAAAGCTTTATTTTAGTAATCGCACAGTGATGTGAATGTTTTGTTGAAGGGAAAAATTTTGCAAGTGAAGGGAATGAGAAGACAAAAATTCCTACGGTGGCAAAGATTTCCCCGATTCAGCAGGATTTGTCCTTTAGTACATTGAACCTTTTATACCTTTTTGTCTACTGTTAAAGTTAGTTATTTGTCCTTGTTTCACACTTTTGTCAATATTTTTATTTATGCCATATAAAAAGCATTAGGTTAGTAGCATAAGGGGCTTTTATTTTGACATTTTTCTTTGTACTACTCTAGGTCCTGTTGTTATGGATTCATGTGTGTGATTCTTGATCTGTAACTTATCTCTAACTTTGGATTTGTGTGCATCCCAGTAATACTTGACCTTCATATATCAGTGTCGTCGATCACGACTTCCTGTACAAAATTAAAGCATGTTTATTTCTTTCTCCTATAAGGTGGATTTCTAAAAAAAAACATAAAGAATCTAGTCCTGGTTTGGCCCTTCGGTCAAATTTTAAACTCTTTGTGGCCCAAGAGTCAGAAACTTTGCCTACACCTGCTCTTGTAAAATCTAATAATGTGTTTAACTGAATCACTTAATATCTTTATTCTGCTTTTTTTCTGTTTGCCTTTGAGGTTTTTTTTTTTTTTTTTTTTTTTTGTTGCTGCTTTATTTTTTTTGTCTTTTGAGTTAATCTCAATTGGATTATCCTTCATACTCATAAACCCAAAATAAAAATTATAAATTTATATGTATTTTTTATGTAACAATATCTTCCATAGTGTGTCATTCCAATTGATCAAAACAGCTAAACAGGCGGGCTTGTTTGAACTTTCAAACGTCGATAGATAATGGGAATAGTGACATATAGCTTTTCTAACTCAATGCTGTCTTAATGTTATGCTTAACAAACGATTTAAAACCTTGACTTGTGGGCAGACCCTAATTATTTGACTAATTCTTAAATGAAGCACGCTTCAAATGAGGTGCATTTGAATCATGTGAAACCAACCAAACCAAATATGCATCATAGTTCAGTGAGGTTCTTTCAAGCAAATGTATTAAGTCACTCACGCTTTGACTAAACACTAAACCAAAGACATACAATAAGCTCAAATGCAACATCTTGATTTTTGCCAGATATGTTCAACTTGGAGCTTTGATTTAAAGCTTTATTTTACCAAAACAGAAAGTCAAATTCATACAAGTTTTCAAACTCTTAAGATTTCTGTGAAACAGTAACTTAATAATCATTTTTTTGTACATGGTTTATTGCTGTAATCTATCACCACATAAGTCAGACTTTTAAACCCCGTCTGATGCAATATTTTTTAAAGTCCTTTCTCTTTTCTCTTTGCTGGCATTTCTGACAGGATAAATAACTAACGCTGCATTATAACTCATATATTCTGTTCACAACTGCAGTAGCTGCAGAATTGCAGACTTAGCACAAGTGAAAAGAGATGTGTCTTTCAGTTTTAACTCCAATCTCCCTAACTTTATCTATGGCTGCAAATGGTGACTTGAGAACAACTTCTGATGTTCTGTTTCCTAAAAAAGAGGTCAGGCGAGAAGTATGTTGCAGTTCCTCGAATGACCACTGGAGCCTGGTTTCAAAAGAAAAACTATTTCAATTAACTGCTTTGTTGAAAAATAAATGTTTGTTTAACTTTTGATGTTATTGTGCTACAAATTTTAAATAATTACTAGAAAGTTGTTTTTGTCGTTTTCAGGTGGATGTCCTGCTTTATAACATCCATCCATCCATTTTCTTGACCGCTTCTTCCCTTTCGGGGTCGCGGGGTGCCGGAGCCTATCCCGGCTACTGATGGGCGAAGGCGGGGTACACCCAGGACAGGTCGCCAGTCTGTCGCAGGGCCTCAATCACACACTCAGTCACTCACACATTCATACCTAGGGGCACTTTAGAGTCACCAATTAACCTATGAAGCATGTTTTTTGGACGGTGGGAGGAAGCCGGAGTCCCCGGTGAAAACCCACGCATGCACGGGGAGAACATGCAAACTCCACACAGAAAGGTCCCAGCCGGGAGTCGAACCGGGGCCTTCTCGCTGTGAGGCGAGAGCGCTAACCACTTGCGCCACCGTGCAGCCCTGCTTTATAACACATTTTCAGAAATAAAGCGGTAAAGGAGTAATCACAGTCAATATAACTACACTAAATCTTTATTATTTTCATTGACATCTTAGTGTCTATGGTTGTAAACAAATATTTAGCATGAAACTGTAATGTAGCATTCACACTGACTGTGTGTGATGCGTTCAAGTACCCGCTACATGCGGTTTCATGAGTGCTTGATTACTTATGTCTGTGTTCTGTTTTGATGGGGAAGTTAACCTGCTTATAATTCCAGGGAAGGAGGCTGTGATTGACTACACTGATGGGGTGGAGAAACACCATATGAGTACTTGACTATGAGTATGTATGTCTCAGGGTCATATTAACCAGACCGGACAGAAAAAGCAGAATTATTCATTTTTTTTTCTTAGTGATCATGTTTATAAGAGTTGGCACTTTAGTGTTTTGAAGCGGACACTACCCACGCATCACGACCAAATTCAAGTCCCCCACTGGTCTCAGTGCCGCCTTAAAATGCTCAACTGGGTTGGACTTTCAGCGCAGGTGTTCTGACGCTGAAGCCCAAAATTCTGGTCTAGGCTCATTCGCCTAGACTTTTTATTGAAAGTGGCCACTTAAATGTGAGTTGACGCAGCCGGTCTGTATGCACCCTAAGAGGCTCTAAGCTTTCCATCTTTTTGTTCTGCTGCTTAACAAGACAAATAGGGAGTAAAAGGTTTACAGGAAAACATGAGCTTAGTGGCTGGAGTTTCTCATGAAAAATATTGTGTGTGACTCAGCCATTTGGGAAGAATTTTGGGCAGAGCTGCTACTCCTCCACGCTGAGAAGGTTTGGGGAGTTTGTACATCTGGCCAGAATGCCACCCAGACGCCTTCCTAGTGAGGAATTATGAACACGTCCAAGTGGGAGGGGGCCCTGCAACACACCCACATGCAGGAATGATTATATCTCACAGCTGGCTTGGGAACACATTTGTATCCTCCTGGAAAAGCTAGAGGAGGTGAAGAAGGTGCTTAAATATTACTGATTTACAAATGCCAGATGAGCACAAAAAAGCTGAAAAAATATCACAATAATTAGATTTTTTTGAGTGGAACATTTAAAAACAGTAACACGGTTCAGTGCAAACTCTGACTTGCCGGTGTGCCAAAATTCTACCATATGCTATTGTGTACAAATGTCTCAAGCACTCCTGTTGTGACAAATCTTTCACTCGTTCTATATCCTACTCTGTTATTTTACTTTCTAAGGCTAAAACTAGTTATAGCTAAATTCTAAACCCAAGAGAGACAAAGACAAAAAGACAGTTATAGAGATTGACATGTTTAACAAATCCTAGTAAGATGAATATTCCATTAATAAAACCCAATAAGGTCACATGTTTTGGTGAAAGTGAAACTCTTATTCATCGTCCTGATGTGATTTTTCCTATTTTCCCTTAGGCCCAATCCGAATTCTTCCCTTCTCCCTTCCCCTATATTTGGCCAATTGTGTCTCATAATTTGGACGTCACTTACGTTTAATGACGTCACCAATAATTGCCAGTCCGTTAGCGATAGCGCGAAGCTTCTAGCACTCATATATACATAACAACAGGTCAGGCTACAACAAGAAGTCATATAAATTTAAATGTGGTTCAGAGTACGTTAGAGAAAAACGCTTCTCCAAAAATTATTTTCCAGACACACTTGCACTAAAAATGCCCTACAAATGGAGGGAAAGGGAGAAGGGAAGAATTTGAATTGGGCTTTAGATCTTTCAAGTTATAAACAAATAATGTCTAACCACTTAAAATGATTACCATGGCCGTTCTAGTAGTTGTGGAATTCCAGTAGACTCAGTGTTTAGACAAAATGCTATTTGACAAAAATAGTCATACAATCTTTTAATGTTTCATACCTAATCCTGATGCTAAAGTCTTTTTGCATCGTTGGATCCTGGATTTAGAACAGGCCGTCTATTCTCAGAACACAAGGGGTACTAATTGATGTCATCAATTAGAGTGGAATGAATGTGTTTGCACTGGCCATTACCCACAAGTGAGAGTCTTCAATTTAGCCTCTAGACCTTTCATCAAGTGGCCTCAAACACCCACTCTGACACACACATCCACACACAACACGCATGCATGCACACAGGCTTTGCTCAAGTTTGTGTTGCAATCCTATTTAGGACATTCCACTCCATTTGTCTGGTGCCTTACCCCTGTCCTTGGTTATGATCTGCAACCCTTACAAGTCATGCTTACCCCAATTCGTAACACTGACCTCTATTCATACCTCGACACAGGAATCTATGTTCTGCCTCATTAGAGCTTGTCTGTTCCCAGAGGGACAAGTGCTTTTGCCATGTTGGTGACCATACCTGAAAAGGTCCTAATGAGACAACTCACACATATATCCTCTCTTCAACTGACTGTGCACTGCTGCTAACAGGCATCGCTGCATGGCACTGAGCTGCATGTAAAACTACATTTCTGTGTAGAACTGTCACATATTCACACTTTGTAAGAGTTTCCAAAATGTCAATTTCTGCACAATTTTTGAATCCACAAGTAAAAATACACGCCAGTGAGAGAGCGCGCAGTTGGAATTCTTCTCACATACATTAAAGCACAATTATATACAGTCATTCACTGTGCATATCCAAGTGCTCTTTGCCAGAACTGTTGCAATGACCCTCATTACAAATCATTTTTCACCAGCTGGCAAGGCCTATCAATGCACTGCATTTTCACCGCGAGGAATTTCATGTACACTCATATGCACACACACTTCCAATTAACCATTATATTGATTTTCGTTTTTTTTCCTAGACATATGTCAGTGTGTATTGGATGCTTGTAAGCATTTTGGCAGACAGGATTGCAGTGCAAAGCAGGTGGTGCAAAGACTGAGCTCCAGTCCTGTTAAAAATGAGTGCTGACTTACATATCCTTTCACCAAATCAATACAGGTGTCATTGTGATGTACCTGCGCCCAGCACTCCAGTATTATATGTCTTTGGTCCAGTGAATTAGTAACCTTACATCACATCTAAATGACTACTTATTTAGGTTTACACTGTGGTTTATACCTTTGGACTGCTGGGTAATGAAAACTCAAGCATGTGAATCTGTGCCTCTGTCATCAGTTAAGGAATCATCGCATTGATTTGTTCATCTATGGGCTATAATAAACTGAAACTATTACTTTTCAAGATTCATTCTAGGTTCTGTCTGTATAAAGCGGCTACTCCTGAAAAAAAAGAGTATAAACTAAAAGACAACATGAAGCAGACCAAGAACAATCAAAAAATTCATACAAATCTTTGATGTTTAAATAAAGTATCTAAAAAGTTTTTCTTTCTTTTTTCTGGCTTTGTTATTCTACCCAGGATATCAATAAGTGACATCACTCACTGCACAAATGACTGTTTGAGCGCTCAGGCTGAACTTCAATCACACCACAGACATTTGATTTCGCTTTAGCTCTGTCACACATGCATAACTATCATCCAATGGTCCGTAAAAACTAAATTATGCACACCTTTCTGCACATGTGTCTTAAACACTGTTGTTACTCACCTTACACAACAGTTGTTTTTATAGGCTGCAATTAATTTAAAAACAATAAAAAGAATAAAATATTATTAATAAAATATTAAATTGGCGGAAATATACCTGTTTTATGAAAGCAAATTTTGTTTTTTTTTTCCCCCTCCTTACTTAACCTACCTTATTTCTCACACTATAAGGTGAACTTAAAAGCCTTAATTAAAACAAACAAACAAACAAAAAAAAAACTGTCGCTTGTTTTGGTTGTATTTACTGATGTCAAAGCGATTTTGGGAGGTTCAATATCAGAATGTCAATTGATTCTTTTTATCAGTTGCAAACAATGTTGGGTGTGTTTGAAAAAAGCTAACATTTATAACATGTAGTGGTGTTAGACTGTGTTTTTTGATGTGTTACTAACAAGCTTGGGAGTTAGCATAGTCACAGTAATGTTTTTTTAGCAGTATCAATCTGTTTTTTTTTTTTGTATTACTAACAAGGTTGTGAGTTTCCGAAGTCACAGTAACGTTTGTTTTTGATGGATCAGTTTGTTTCTTTACGTGTTGTAAACAAGGTTGGGAGCTACAGGCTAACACTAATGTGGCTAACGTGTAGCATGTTGCTAACAAGTTTTAGCATTACTGAGCAGTTCATAATGTCTGACTGATTCACAAACTTATCTCTGACTCTTGTGACTCGCTTTTATTGTGCCTCATTGTTCGGTGCAACTTGTAGCTATATGACATAATTTCAAAAACAGACAGTTGACAGTACGCCTTATAATCTGGTAAGCTCTATAGTGTGGGAAATACAGTAACTGTGATAAGTAAATTACTGTTGGAAACATTATTCCTTCTGCGACAGACTGGCGACCTGTCCAGGGTGTACCCCGCCTTCGCCCTTCAGTAGCCGGGATAGGCTCCGGCGCCCCCGCGACCCGAAAGGGAGGAAGCGGTCTGGAAGATGAATGAATGAAAACATTATTCCTTCTCTTTTGTTTTCTTGGTTCTTACCGTTTTGTATTCAGATTTTATTTCCCCCCCGAGTCGCCATCTCACCTGCTTTCATTTGATAATTGGTCACCTCCTTTTAGTGACTTGTCACGCTTTGAGTTAATATTTAAAGCTTTTGTTCCTTCCATCCTGCCTGGTCTGCAGCATTTTTGGTCCTGACAGCTGTCAATAATGAAACTTTTTTTCTTGCATATTTCTTGTCTTATGTCACATCTGTTGAAAGGCTACCGCTCAGTGTTAATCAGCTGAGAATTAGAAGGCGGTGTGAAGAATGAGAAAGAAAATAAGCTGTATAAAGTAATGAGAAAGAGTCATCAGTAAAACAAATGAGAGCTGTAAAGTTTTGTTTGCGTCTCACTAACTGGGTTCAGTGGCAGTTTTGCTGTTTTGATCACTGTTTTCCCGT
>NC_050512.1:21043704-21051378 GCF_002922805.2 Oryzias melastigma
ATTGTTTTCTTGGTTCTTACCGTTCTGTATTCAGATTTTATTTCTCCCCCCCCGAGTCGCCATCTCACCTGCTTTCATTTGATAATTGGTCACCTCCTTTTAGTGACTTGTCACGCTTTGAGTTAATATTTAAAGCTTTTGTTCCTTCCATCCTGCCTGGTCTGCAGCATTTTTGGTCCTGACAGCTGTCAATAATAAAACGCTTTTTCTTGCATATTTCTTGTCTTATGTCACATCTGTTGAAAGGCTACCGCTTAGTGTTAATCAGCTGAGAATTAAGGCGGTGTGAGGAATGAGAAAGAAAATAAGCTGTATAGAGTAATGAAAAGAGTCATCAGTAAAACAAATGAGAGCTGTAAAGTTTTGTTTGCTTCTCACCAACTAGGTTTAGTAGCAGTTTTGCTGTTTTGATCACACTGTTTTCCCGTCTTTTAATTGAACAAGATACATTATACATTAACCATCTTTTGATGACAAATAGCTTTGCTGTCAATTCGGTGCTGTAATGGCAATAGATTTAAGACTATCTACAAATGCAAAAGAGAAAACAACCATTTCTGTATTTTAAAAAAACATATTTAGCACACTATAAAGCACACTTAAAAGCCTTTTTATTTATTTTTTGAAAACGACAGTAAGCCTTATAATCTGGAGCGCTTTATTTATTGATTATTTTTGATAGTTTCTACTGATCTCAAAACAGTTTTGAAAGCATTCTGTAAAAATGTTTAGTTAGGTGTTATTTGTGAATATGCTAACGTGGCTAACATGTAGCCGTGCCGGACAGGTTTTTTTATTTTTTTTGTTTGTCACTGACAAGGATCAAAATTAGCACAGCCACACTAATGTTTGTCTTAGCTGCATCAGTCTGTTTTTTACGTGTTACAAAGAAGGTTGAGAGAGAGTTACAGGTATTGTGAAAATGCTAACATGGCTAACATGTTGCAGTATCTGACTGTTCTTTTTCTTTTTTTTTTGAAGTTACTAGCAGGTTGAGAGTTAGCGTAGTCCCCATTATGTTTGTTTTAGGAGTATTAGTCTGTTTTTCCACATGTTGCAAACAAGATTTGTAGTTACAGGTGTAAAAACGCTAACATGGCTAACATGTAGTGTTGTTTGACTTTGTTTTATTTTTTACGTTACAAACACTAGGTAGTTAGCATAGTCACAGTAACGTTTGTTCTTAGCAGTAGCCTATCAGTCTGTGTTTTACATGCTTTAGATTTAGAGTTACAGACCTGTGGCTAACATGACTAGTGTGGCTAATGTGTAGCATGTTACAAACAGGCTCTAGAACTACAGTGAATGCAGTTAATAAAATCTGACTGACAGACTTCTCCCTGTCTCTATAAGGGGCTTAATGAGCCTTATATAGCTCCATGTATATATGTAAGTAATTTTAAAAATAGACCATTCATTGTTAGTGCACCTCATAGTGTGGAAAATACAGAAAGAAGGCCAGAAAATAAGAAAAAAAATCACCAAATTAAGAATAATTAACATGAGTTGTGAGGACTGAGTGAAGGATTTGACATTTTTACCTCAGATCCAGTTAAGGGTATTTTTAGAACAAATAAACACCATTATCCCTTTAAGAAGAGACAGAGAGAGAAATAATTGCTTATTCTCTTGAATTCTATTCTGAATGCCTAAGTGACTCATTCAGAATTAACCCTTGCAGAGTTTAATGTGAAATGAGTTGCTTCCATGATATTCTGACAACTGTACAGCTGTGCTCACTCTCCCTTTCTGGGTCATTTCCACTTCCCCTCACAATCCCGGTGGACTTTTGCAGGGAGGAGGCTAAGCACGATAGACAGTGGCTAAGCCACTTACTACTTCTGCTTCAACACACACAGACACACAGAAACACCCAGAGACGACCTGACACGGTGGGATGTTTTGCACAAGTTTACTGGAAAGGTGTCAACCTCAACAGACATTTGAATGCACAGTCTGGATAGCAACTGATCACATTTCCTTTCTTATTATTGTCTTCTTCTCTCCCTGGATGTCTGTCTTAGACATTTTCCTGTACCAGCATGTAAAATGTTGATAGACCAACATTTCAATCTGTATGCATTACAGATATTCTATAATACATGTTCCATTAGGAAACAAACTGGAGTATTAATGCAATATATGAAATACAACAACTTTTTTTGTATTTAACTTGAAAATATAAGATTCAAATGATTATCTCTGACTTCAACCTCCCCATCTCCTCCTTGTTACTTCTCTGTCTGTGTTCTTGCTGGGCTTTCTTGGCATGTAAGAGTTGAAGATGACAGATGCATGCTGTACCTGCTGCTCTCCCCTCTGACCTCCCTTCCTGCACTCCTTCCTCCTGAGCCCTCACATTCTCCTCTTCCCTGCACTTCTTCCAAAGCAGCAATCTTGCTCCCCGTGCCACTCTCAACCCTTGTTTACCTCTCCTCATTGCCAGTTTTTCTCCTTTTGCTTATCCATCCATCTGCTGTCCTCAATTTCACTTTTCTACTAACTTTAGCTGACATTTAATATTAGACTTATTGACTGCCTTTATGCTTTGTGCTCACCGGCATACAAAAAGCCACACATGCATCAAAAGCCTGAAAAAGGTGTGCCTCTGTTTTCCCACCAGCTGTCATCTTCATACATTGTCGATTTTTTTCTTCTTCTTCCAGTACTGTAGCATCAATAGCTGAGCAAAGTCCTAATGACCAAAACATGGTTGCACAAACACACAACAGCAAAGATGCACAACCAAACAGATTGCCGCTTCTCTCTGCAGGGATACAAGTTGACAGATGTACTTTCCCCTTTACCCCCTCATCCCTCTTCCTCCCTCGTTCTGTCTCATCTTCCCCACAAATAGTCACAGTCATTTACATCCCCCCTGTTAAGAGGCTCAGCAGGTACAGTAGCATCTGTACGCCCAACCTTACTCATGGATATTTCATGCTGCGGAGCCTCATCGGACCAGACTGCACAGTTGTGGGTTTGTAGCGCAAAGCTGCTCAGTTGGAGTCACACCCATGCTGTGCCATTCCCCAAAGTATCATAAATCCACACACATCACTCTCTTTTCCTCCCTCGCCTTTTATAGATATAAATATATATTTATATATAGAGGACTTCACTATATATTAAAATTGTGTCAAGCACCTTGTACCGACCACAATCCCGCCCTCAGTTTTTCCAGATTGCTCACCATTTCCCCAAACAATGTCCTCTGGAACGACAGAGAGAAAGCGAATCACACGTCTTCCGTCTGCCACTTCACATTAATAGGAGACATGATCCGTCAAACCAATATAGCTCAGGGGACTGGTGCAGAGTTCGAAGGACTTTTATTAAATATAGCCAAGCTACCATATAGCTTTATGACTGCACTTAAAATAGAGCTTTTACTGGCTACTGCAGTGCTCTCAGTGGAAATGGGATATTATGAAAGAGTGCACACAGCAAAATAGTAGCAACATTTAAATAGTGTTGTACAAGCATAAGCTCAGGTGGAAAAGGATGCAGCCAATTTGGAGCAGCTCGGGGGATGTTTGGATGACATGAGGATGGATAATGTGCTCATGAACATAACATATATTTATATATCTGTATTTGTACCCATGACACAAATATAGAAATTGAGGAGTAAAGTTTGTTAAAATCTTCTACTTATTAGAAATAAAGAATAGGAAATAAAGGAAACAAGGGCTGGGTTGATCCGATTTAGCCACTATTTTTCCATATCTTTCCACTTGGAAGGATAAATGTAGGGAAAGAAAGAAGCGATAGGGTCAGTTATGATTTAGCCAAAATGTTGTAAATTAAATAATTTTCAATAAAAGTCCCTTTGCAAACCTCGTTGGATCTATTTTAAAAGCATTCCCAGTGGTCTTTTACGAATGATTATGCAGTTTTTACATAAAATTCAAAAAGCTATGTTGTCTTTTGGAACATTATTTCTGGAAAGTGGCAGGAGTTCATCGGAAATTTGCCTCTGAATTGTGGGAAGAAGTGTTGGCACGTTGAAAGCCCACCCCCATTTCCTATCATCCCTTTGTGTATATGCTCTCCTGCTGGTTTACAGCTCATAGCAACCCCAATCTAACGTTACCGGGGAAACAAAATGTCAAGCAGTATCCGAACTGTGTAGCCACACAGTTTTAAACTAGATGCCAGATAAGACGAAGAAAACAAAGACGTACATCCATGTAGTCGCCAATTAGTGGAAGCACCACAACAGAATGCAGCAGGGAGCTTATTACCTTCTACATCACTACAAGCTCTTTTCAAACGGCATTTTTTTGGGCTGCTCCTGATTCCCAATGATTTGAATAAAGAAATACATGGAAATGCGGTTTTCATCTTAATTTTCGTAATATATGTCTTTCATCATGAGGAAAAAGCTGCGAGAATATCTTATAAACAAACACCAAAAACATGATTGTCAGACTTTTCAAACTGGTTTCTACAAAAACATTTTATGAATCCAGAGAAATACTAGTATTAATATGTCTTATTCATGACCAACAATGTCAAGAATGTCTTATCTATGTGCAATATGTTAAATGAATAATGGAAGTGGAACCTAAAAAAAAAAGAACACCTAACCTTTTTGACATACATGGCTCATTTTTCAGCTGTACATTACTGTGCATGCAGAGGGACTCCTCAGACAAAAAAATAAATAAATAAATAAAAATGTGACAACCACTCCAGCTCCTGCAAAAAATAAACCAAGGACATGAAATAAGTCAAGCTACCTCATGTAAGAGCACGCCAGCACTCCCACTTGTGTCAAAGACGCGCTACTTCAAACAGAAAAAAAGCTAATATTTATGAAGAGGCCATAGAGCTGATCGACACAATAGAACCTGTCTCTATAAGCATAAATATAAAGTTCATAAATCTGCCTCGATCCAACTGCATTGGCAAGAGCATCACTCTGTTGTGTTGTGTGGGCTGGAAATGAGTGTCTCATTTTCCAGCTAACTGTCAACAACAGTCAGGTTCACTCATACAGTGATTCAGCTCTTCAATGCACATATATGTATATAAAGTACACTATGTGGCGTATAGAAAACCTATTTACATATACATTTTGATAAGGATGGGCATACTCAAGTGGCTGTATGCGAGGGTCAACAAGGGTAAAGCTGCTCTGCATCCTTAAGAACAGCCTACCAAAGCAAGCTTGTTAGAAATCATAGCCTCGCTCGAGGGGTGGATGACAATAACGTCACTCTGTGTGTAGGAGGGGAATATTTGTAAGTGTCTATGTAAAAGTGAGGAGGCGGAGGGGGTTACACTGTGCCATTTGTCATAGCTGTAGGCTAATGGCACAGTCACAATTGTATCAAAAATCTCACACATCATCTGTGACCTTTTGGTGACACATCAAACATGGATGAAAATAAATACACGGACTCATTCAAATCACGGATAATTCATCCTGGCTTCGTATTATTAAGATCAGAGAGTCGGGACTGTGATCTGACCTCTTGGGTCTGAAGCTGATTAATGGCAGAATACCACCTCATTACATACAACGCAATCTGTCCTTTTTTTTTATTCTGTGTGAGATGGAGACCTTTTGGAGTTTTCAAAAACGGGGGCACAGCTGTGTTCCAAAATGAAATAAATAAAAGTTAAAACCCCAAATAAGCATCACGGGAAAGTTGGCTTTGAGTGATGGACTCTGTCCAGCATGCATAGCAATGTTGGCACCCTAAGTTGTCATCATGGCTCAGAGAGAGCTGTGAGAGTGGGTTTTTACAAACACATTTGACAAATATTAGGTGAACTGCTCAATGTCAGAAGAGAAACATATGTGGTTTAATGGTGCAGTTTGTGCAACCACACTTTGGTGCTTCAAAAATGAGATTAAAGAAATAAAATGGCACGGTTGTATGGTCTCCGTAAAGGCTCATGACACAAAAATGCAATTTTCCAACGCCCATGCCCTTAAGACCCACTCTCTCAAAGCAAATCCCCTTCTTTGCTCTCATCTATTTCCTCCAATCTTCCAATTCCTCATTTCTCCATCATCCCTGCAGTCACCTCAACCCGTGTCTACACCTCCCCGCCCCTGTCTTTGCAGTGCCTCGAATTAGCAGTTAAACGCTGTACCTGTTCAGTCGATTACAATAACAGCCCACATCATCTAGTCTGAGCACATCAAAAAAAGGAAAACAGACTCGCACACGCGCATGCAAACACAAAAGGCAAAGGGAGAGCACACACGCCGTTTGGATTTGATTAAATGTGTAAACACTGATCTAAAAGTTAAACGAAAGCGTCTGATGATGACGGATCGGAGGCAAAGAAAACACATGCATACCAAGGAGGAGACATATTGAAACATGGCGTTTTGGTAAACAATGATGTGCATCTGAAAGGGATAGAGTGTCGACGAGATGTCAGCACAGCGAGGATGATACGTCAGTCAAAGCTAACAACGGCTCTGAGCGCCGCATGGTATATGAGGGAGCCTATGAGAGCGCGCGCCGATGTCTCTGAGCTGTCCCCTTAGGAAGAGATGCCAGTCAGCATCTAAGCAGAGGAGGGGAGCAAATGAAATATTGATCTCTGATAAGACATGAAGTACTGTGTCGGCAGCTTCTCTGTGTGCGAGTGTGTGCGTATGCGATTACGGTATTCTCTGCCACACATGTCTAGATTACTAATGCTCATGAGTCATGAACGCAGTCAATGATGACCTAAGTTGACAGGACGCCGTAAGAGCCGTGTCTTGGTCATTGTAACACCTGCTGGAAGATTCATGCGAAGTATCAGTCATCTGTTTGCCAGGATAACATATGCACATTGTTGGGGTTAAAAAATCAGATACAACTGAGGATCTGAGGGTACGGGTGGGTTTGGCGACCTGAACAAGGTCTGACAGGTAAGGTTGTGGATGGATTTAAAGGTCAGGAGAAGTAATTGATAGTAATTGAAGTAATTGATATTAAATAGAAAAAAATACTTTTAAAAGTCAAAGCACAATCCCATAAATGTCATGAAAATTAAATATTTCAGAGAACAAATGTAATATCCATAAATCATAATAAAATTAAAAAAATTCTGATTGAATGATGAGGTTTGATTTTTGATTTTTTTTGGTCAAATTCTTCTTTAGTGTCCGCACACTAATAGAAGTGTAATGATTATTAAGAAGTAGATCAAGTTGTGTTTCATGCCAAATAACTTTCAGTGATAGACAAATGCTGTCATTCAAACAAAAATGTCCTACAGTACCCACCTTTTTGGTTTCTTTTTGTGCTTATTTGTTTAACATTTTGTTTTTATTTCTGGAAATCACTTATTTTTATTTTATTTTTTTTTTCGGAAAAAACAACTTTATTTGAACACAGAAAAAAGTAAAAGGTTCTATGGGACATCGCTGACTGGATGATGATGTTTCTCCATTATTTCAGCCAAAGGTTATTTGTCATGAAGTGATACTGGATATGCTCCATACTAATCGTGAAACTCTTATTAATACGCAGGCATTGAAGACACATTTGGAAAAACTTAAGCGTCAAAAATCAAACATCATTATCCAATCAGTGATGTCCCATAGTGCCTACCTCTTCCAGTTTCTAATTGTGTTAAATTTTTTAACATTAACTTTTGATTTCTGGAAATTATTATTTTTTTCTAATATTTCATTTTCATTTTGTTTCATTTACG
>NC_050512.1:21051790-21070552 GCF_002922805.2 Oryzias melastigma
AAATTTATTTATTTATTTATTTATTTCAAAATACACAAAATCAAAACCAACATATCGGGGATATCCAAAGAAACTTTTAAAATTATTATGGGATGGCCATACAGCCTAGGGCTTGGCGGCCATTTTGTGGCAGAGTGTGAGATTTTGTGGTTATCTAATTTTACCACAATATGGGAAAACTGCACTTTTGTCACAAAATCACATACATTTCACCAGCTGACCTTTGACCTCAGGGAGAGGCCACCATCTTGAATTTTCAAAAAAGAATTTAAGCATTAGTAGGGCCTACCAGCTACAAACAAAAACTTGTTTTATTTCTCATGTTTTTTTTCTATAATTACATGTTTGCTTTTTAAACTGTTTTTCATTTCCTTAATTTTTTTGCATTAAAAGATTTGTTTATGTGATTTTCCCTATAGGGCCACCGTAGATGTATGAGCATCTGATAAACAGGTTCAATTTCTAATGAAAATAAACAGAACTCATCACTTTAGTTTATTGAAATAGCACCAATAAAGCCCCCTTTAGTGTTCAGTACAAAACAAAATATGTACATTTTAACCAAGTCAAACCTAAATTTGGGTCTATTCCAGTGCAGATGAAGAAACTCAGTCATTGGAAACTAGCTTTCTGATACTGACAGTAAAAACAAAATTCTAAATTTAAGTAAATCATGAAAAAATAGATATTTTGGTACTTTTGTTGTATGCCCTGTTGCTGTGTGAAGCAGACTGGTTGAAGGACCTCACCCTGCATGGCTCGGTGGGGGCTCTGACCCAGTGCTGGACCTGACCCAATGGCCGTAGGTCTGCTAACCAGACTGCCTCATTTGGCTGCAGCCACCTAATCTTTTATCTAACTCTGTGTAGCTACAGTTAACTGACCAATTTCTTCTATGTGTGGCTGTTTAGACTCTAATATTCCATTTTATTTATTATTTTTTTCAGCTCTGGCTCTCCTCCAGATCCCTTATTTCCACACTGTCCTGTTTGTTGGGAACATCTGGGAGCTGTTCTTTCGAGGCGTACTGTCAGGCTCTGGAACTTCAGCTTTGTTCTTTTGTTTTAAATTATTTCTGCTTTTTTTTACTCTTTTTAAGTAAGATTTGTCTTTAGTGGTTTGCCATTGGTCACAACAATGTAAGGTTTGAGTTTCTACATGCAGCAGCTGTTTCTGTTAAATATTCTTAACATGAAGTGAGCCCAGCTCTTGTAACTAGTCATTTTAGTTTTCCACACAATATGCTTGGCTTCATTTTTTTTCAAACAATTTGAAGTAATGTCACCTGCCCCTATTTTTTCCTGCATTTGAGCTCTCTGTAAACCACATTCATATTCTCATGCACACCTCCAAGTCTTTTCATCTTTTTTTTTTTTGTGCACATCAATTGTAGCTCTGCACAACATATTTCGAGCTAGATAGATATCAACTGCTTTGAAATTAGTGTTAATTTAGCTCCAAATGTGAGATCTCAATCTTCCTACCTGCTCTTTTGATTAGTAAAGTGCGTACACTTTGACCTCAAATAACACCGTTGTATCTAATAATCAAACCGTGAAGCAAAAAAAATAAAAAGAGAGTGAAAAAAAGCCTTAAAATGATTGAAGAGTGTATACAACAAACAGGAAAATAAAAGCCTGCAGCTATAGTTGCTAATCTTGGGCAGAGTGGGGCTTTTTGCAGTACAAAACAAGTATGCAGTCTCACTGATAATAACATTCAGGGGTTTGTGAAATTGCAAAAGTATAGGACAGGCAGAAGTGTACTTCTGCATGGTATGTTGCCTCTCGCAAAATGTATATTTTGCACAGATTCCTGCAGGGATTTCTGACCCAATGAGTGAGCTGATTCTCACACTGCTGGTTCTTTTTATGGAAAATGACTTAGGTGTATTAAAAGCACCATCTCTGTGGTTTTCACTCATTTGATTTGCACAGTATCTGGTTCTTACCAGCAGATCTGAAATGCTTCAGATGTGCTGTTTCTCACAGATGCAGCTGAAATCAGGACCTCCATAGTAGTTCACAAGAATCCTTTTCAATTTTCAAAAGTGTATTAAAAAATTTGACATGAATTATGTTGACTAAATGGAAAATTCCTGATTCGTTCAGCTTTTACAGTTCAATGAGATTGGCTGATGAACACCAAAAATAGGTTCATTTTGCACTCGTGCCATTTAATTGAAGGGTCACACACGTCCTTGACCTTCTTGGGCACGAGGCTGACATACCTAGCCCACCTCCAAATTGGCTGTAAAGTGGGTTAAGGACAGCAAAGTGAAGGTATTTGTTTGGCCGTCACAAAACCCTGACCCCAATCCTCCAGAAAATTTGTGGGCAGCTCTGAAAAGCTGCTGAAAGCACCGAAAAGCCATTAGTTTAGCAAAGCAGCTCTGAGGCCAACCTCCATGCTCCTCTTTATTCATTGCTAAATTTGTCTTTAAAAAACAAATCAAAGAGAGTTCCAGCCCTTAGTGTTGAATCCTCCGTTAAATGCATTCATATTTAGGTGACAGGGTTCATATTTTAAAGCTGTGGCAGATGCTGAATCAGTTTAGTTTATTATCATTTTTATTGCAGAGTTTTCCGTATATATTGAAGCAGGATGTGAAAGAGCCGGAGTGTCATTAAATGCATCACACTGGTATACGCTTTTGCAGCATCCAAAAACTTTTTTACATCGTTCAAACCAACAACAACTGAATGGGTTGTGCATCCCATTCAGCACCTTTTTTATGGGTTCCAACAAAAGGGTTAGCGTTTTGTAGGGTTTTTATTATTGCGTTTGGTGTAGTTTAAACAAGCTGACAAAAGGCTGGAAAAGTTTGTTCATTCGGATCAAGTCCTAAATCCGGCTGCTGTCTATGTGATGTTTCTGCTTTGAACTAAAGCCTGTAAACAAACCCACATGACTAAATATCTCCTCAGTCATTGGCTAGAAATTATGAGGACGGCAAAAAGCAACGAGAGACGGAAAAATAGAAATCCTACACTTACAATCCGTGTTGTTCAAATTTGATATTTTACTGATAATTTTTTAATGTCTGTATCAACGTCAGCTGCAGCACTTTTTACTGCTCCTTTGTTATGGTGGATGCGTGGTGCAAGGCGGTTATTGAGGAGACGTTGGTTAAGAAGGTACTCTAATGGCTCGTTTCCACTAAGCGGTCCAGACCAGACTCGATCGGTGCGGACTGAACTTTTGAGCGTTTCCATTACAGAATGGACCTGTTAAACCAGACTGACTGATACCATTTCGACGTGGGTACACACTTAATCCACGAATACGTAGAGACCCCCTCTTCTGGGTTACCCAACTCCCCCGGCCAGAGAATGTCCGTTACCGATCCATACTCTACTTCAGATCGTGCTTTGTAAAACTTTTGAGTATTGCTCGACATAAAGAGGTTTCTTTTTTTCTTTTTAATTCAGAACAATAGTCCAACAATTGTCCGCTGCTCATCTGTTTCTCCCTTTCTACTCTGTTTACATCCCATAATGCCCAGCCACGGTGGCCGTTTTGGTTCAGTTGTTCAGCTCCGAGAACAGAACCTACTCAGACTGAGGAAACTCAGAGTGAACGGGAGCTCAGTCCGATTGGAAACTAACTGAGACCCCCTCGAAAGATGGTCCGAAAGCGAGTATATACCGACTGAAAATTAGTTCTGTATTATCGGAGGAACAGAACTCCGGTTCACTTAAAGCGAACGAAAGGTGTCCAGTTTGTATCCAGGCTAAGAAGACTGCAGAACACTTTATCTAAATCTCCATGTCTAAAAAGTGCTCTTTAGATACATTTAAGTGAAACTCACAAGTTAAGAGGTGAGAGCATGGGTCACTGTACCACTCCTAAAGCTACACAGGGGAGCACCATTTGGGAATGAAGACCCAACCGCGCCAGTCGATTGCAAACATATTTTAAACATTTGACCTTCAAATATTTTCAACTATTTATTCACTAGAGTTAACCAGCGATGTATTGCAGCCTGTTTTCATGGATCCAATTCTTTTCTTGTTCTGCTTCTATTTTAGAGTTACTAATTAGTTTTTTTCTTTTCTATTTCAGTGACTAATTATTTATTGGGCTTTCTTGTTTTGTTTTGTTCATTTGGCATTTTGTCAGTTGCGCAGCCAATTGTATAATAATAGAAACGAAACAACAAATCCAAGTTAAAAAAAAAGAAAAAACTATTAGAATTCAATTGTTTTACAAACAAAGGTGGAAAGCATTGTGTAACTCAAGGACATGTTGTGAATACAGTCAATGTATGAAATAAATAAAGCCAGTAACAAATTGAATTTACCTTTTTTTTTTTTTTTTTGCTGAAAGTCCGATTGTCCTTTAGTGTTTTCTTTCTTTTACCTTTCCATCCTCTTTTTGCTGGATTTATTGTTTGGCAACAATGCAGAAATGGTCTGAATTCACACTAGTTCTTACATCTGCAACCCAGCCAACATGTCTGGGAGCAAATCGTCTTCATGTGCTGCTGTGACCATAATTAAACTTTAGCCCTGAGTGGCTGCATCACAAAAATTTAAAACCTTTTTTATTTTTGTCTTAAAACACACTGTTAAATTAACTCCCACATAAACCATGGGGATATCTACAAGGGAAAAAAAATCTATATTCTTGGCTCAAAAGCTCAAAATAATCAAAGCCTTGACCTTTCAAGCTCTAAGCCTTTCAAATATATTTCAATAGCCTCATTTTTTACCTCCTTAATTATCATTGCAGATTTTCAAGATAGGTTAATTAAATTGGCTCTGACAAAAAAGGCAAAAAAACATACCGTATTTTCCGCACTAGAAGGCGCTCCATCAATAAATGGTCTATTTTCAAACTTATGTTATATAAGGTGTATTAAGAGAGCCAAAAAAGTCAGAGATAAGTCTGTGAGTCAGAATTCAATAAGCGTCTTCAATCTATAACTGTAAGTTGTTTGTTATCACACTGTTTGTTAGCTGTATTAGAGTATTAACAATACCTGTAATTCCCAACTCTGTTTTGAATATGTAAAAAAAACAGATTGATACCACAAAGACAAATGTTACTGTGACTACACCAACTCCAAACCTTGTTAGTAACGTTAAAAAAACAGTTCAACACAGTAACACATTTGCAACGTTAGCATTTCTACATTATCTTTAATTCCTGATCATGTAAAAAAAATATTCACAAAGTTTTGAAAATGAAAGGTTTCTGTGACAATGATAACTCCCAAAGTAAAAAAAAACGCAGTCTGACATATCTAAACGTAAGTCGTGTGAGCATATTCACATTAGCCCCCTAACCTTGTTTGTAAAACATAAAAACAGTCGGCTTTAACTAAATATTATTGGTGAAAAAAAAACAAAAAACACACAGTCTGACACAGCTAAACCTTAGTTGCATTAGTGGATTCACAATAACTCCCAACCTTGTTTGCAACACGAAAAAAAAAAAAAAAAATACTTCCACTGTTGTCCGTTGTCAGTAACATGGAATAGTAGTCCGACACTCCCACACATTAGGCACATTAGTGCATTAATGATATCTGTATCTCTCAACCTTGTTTGACAAACATAGAGATGGACGAAGCGCATGTGACGTTACCCATAGAAAATGTCTTACATCTGGTCCCAACAAAATGGTCAGTTCAGTGGTACGGACGTCGCCATTTTATGGCAGCTGCCGGTGGGCATCAGATGCTTTTACCAAGGCATCTGATTGGCTAGTTTATTATTTGAATAGGTTGTGATAAAGAATACATATATCGTGGAAAAAAAAAAAGCAAGAGCGCGTTAAAAAGAGACACCAGAGCAAGAATAGTTATTTAGTGTTATCTAGTGTGTTACTAAACACACTACTTCTCCCAGCAACCCTAGCGCACACTCCCCGGATGCCACTCAGCAGACACTCATTGGCAATCACCCACATGATACTTATGATAGAGCCTCACTCAGTGCAAAGTATTGTTTGTGCTACCCTGGCTGCATTACTGAGCGTTTCTACCTGGACCTGATCTTCTGTCTACCTGACCCTGCTTCTTCTCTGATCACCTGCCCTGACCTGGCCTGGACCCTGACCACTCTAATCTCTTCTTTGATGCTTTAGTTTGGGGATTTTTAATTGTTTAATTGTTTAAATGTTACTGTGACTATGCTGACTCCCAACCTTGTTTGTAACACACACACAAAAATGTCTGACACAACTCAACATTAGCTACGTTAGCATATTTACAATAACACCCAACCTTGTTTGTCACTCATAAAGAAAACGCACACACACATTGACATTTTGACAGAGTACAGTGTACCTCTCAAAATTGCTTAGACATCAGTAAGCACTATACCAGAATTAATCCGGTACTCCGGAGAATATAACACTGTTTTTCTTTTAAAAAAGGAAATTAAGGCTTTTAAGTGCACCTTATAGTGTGGACAATACTGTTACCTTGGCCCTTCTTGTTGCAACTCTAAAAACAGAAGTTTAGGAAAATGAGAATACTTGTCATGACCACATAGGAAAATATTTCCGCCCTGCACACATAAAGTGGTGTGCAGACAGTGTTATAAACCTCAGTGTGCTTGTTCTTCTCATAATCACTTTCAAAGGTTAAAGATAGTGTCCATCACTTGGTGGGTGCATGTGTGCGGCGGGGGGGGACTCGCACAGCCAGCTCCTCGTAACTTTGACAGGTTGAAGAGACAACGTGCGCCGCTTTCTGTTGGCGTGTCTTCTGCCGTGCATGTGTGTGACACGGCTCCATTCTGTATTCATGTCTTGTGCTGATTGCTCTAAATGAATCTTGCAGCGGCCTCCTGAGAGGGAAAGAGAAAAGAGAGGAAGAATGGAAGAAAGAGAAACAGAGAGGGAGAGAAAGGAGAGTTAGGGGAACGCGTGAATAGATGAAAGCAGAGAGGGGGAAGGGCGGATTAAACAGGGTGCAGAAGGATTGAAAAAAGCACAGGGATTTTTTTTTTCTCCTTCGCCCTCGATCAGGTGCAATGCGGAAAAGGTGTTAAGATCTGCTGAATTTGCTTACCCATAAGCCTTATCGCTGTGCTGTGAATAGGTCACTGCTACAGTACAAGCAAGAATTGAGGAGAAAGATCCCAGATGAAGGAAAAGTGTTTAATTCGTCCTAAACCTTTTCATCAGATAAAAGCCTATAGGGTGATTGGAGTAACAGCAATTAACAGCTTACTGAGCTGGTAATTCTTAGGACAGTACATACATTTTTGTCTCGCACATATTAAATCTCTGTCATTGTATTGTATAATTCCTTGTGGGAACATTCATCCGTTTTAATCACTTTCTAATTTTAAAGTTTAAAGCTGTGAAGTGCTGTTAGAACTCCTTCTTGCAGCTAGACACTGGAGAAGAGTTTCTTGAGCAGGCGTTTATCCTGGACATCTGGGAGGCGGGTAAGGAACCAAAATTGTGTTGCGTTTATTAATGGGAAATTAAAAGAAAAGAATCAATACAATTAGCAGTGTTGCCTGAATTTTGGGGGGACAGAGGTGTCTCTTGGGGGCACCGTTGAGCATTAGAATGAGGGGGACATGATTTATACCTTTTAAATGAATTGAATACTAATAGTGGCCACTGCAAGGTCAATACTACATACAGTAATGTAGGTCTCAAATTACTTGTTAACATGACATTAGTCTGAGTATTACAAAAAGGAATATGCCCAGTGACTGACTGGTAACCTCTCTAGGGTGAACGGTAGCCGGTAGCCCTGTCCTCCCAAAAATGATACAAAAAAATGGATGGATGGAAAAAATATGTTCATCCCCTGATTTGGTGAGATGAAAATATGTGAGGGCCTACATTCTTTGAACGCTGATAATAACATTGCAATGGCACGCCCTTCCCTCTCTCTTTATTGGCCGAATGTAGGGACCATTGACGTCTGGGAATATGCAAATAGGGAGGCCCCCATCCCTGTCTCACCCTCCCACCCTCCTTGGCCAAAGAATGTCTGTTAGATAGATATATACTTTATTAATCCCAAGAGAAATTGGTTGTGGTAGGTAACACATACAAGATATATTGCCCTATGGTGGGAAGCAGCCATGCAAGTCTGGCGGTGCTGCTAATCGCCCGAAAAATTCACCTGAAGAGGGTGCAGGAATGATGTCAAAAATCAAGCATCTTTGGTCTGTGTCGCAGTAGAACGGCATAGGTTGAAGTACAAGCAAAAATGCATCAACATAAAAGCACACTGATTTAACATAGGTTAAAAGGTCCGCACAGACTCCCACATGTCCAGCCTGGTGGTGGCCGTGCATCATTGCACAACGCTCTACGGCACAGTCCGGGGGGCCAAGAAAGAGAGTCACCAAGAGGTTGAATCTAGGGAAAAGTTCATGGAAAGGGGATGAATGCAGGTTTCCATGACAACAGGCTCTGATTATCTCACCTTCAGCAGATTGTTTTGGTTCAGTCGAGGGAGTGTGCCCTTGGCTCGGGAGGTCCTGATTAGAGATGATTGTTTAGGCGCAGGTAGACACAGCTCTGCCTGCTGAATGCCCAGGTATTCCCATCAATACTCATGAAAAACACTTCTGATCATCCAAAAATATTTATTGAAGAACATTAGAGTATTGTTCGGCATAAAAAGTTATTATTGTATTTTTTATTCTGAACAAAATACTGGGTACTTTACATAGGGACTTTTACTCTGTCTCACTTTCCCTTAAAACCAGGCGTGCGTGCTTCCTCCGAAGTGTGACAGTTCATCTTCTTCCAGAATTTGCTGTTTTCATCCATATTAAACACCTGCTCTGGATGATAATTATCCCCTGCCATTATCAGGATATTTTGAGCCTGTTCTGAGTCAGCTGATGCCATTTCTCCATGCAGGCACACACTATTCTGTTGGTAGCGATGCAGGAACTGGCTCGCTGAGTGTGCGCCTGTGTGTGTAGCTGACGGGTCGGTGTTCATGTATATATGTATATATATATATATATATATATATATACACAGTATATGTGTGTGTGCAATTTATATATATTGGCAATAGAATACTTTTCATTTATTCACATAATAAAGAGGTTTATCTAAATACATTTTAACCCACTTATTGTGAATTACACATTTAAAGTCCATAAATAAAAAGTCTGTCTTTTTGTTGACATTAAATCTGGGTTCATATGAAATGTTGCACATTATTCACAATTAAAAGCTCAGTATAAATATAAAAATTTAAATAATGTGAAAAGGAATATAACACAAGTGGTTATCTTATTTAGACGTACAAACTGTTGTGATTTTCATCACAGAAATGAATAAATCTGTTCTCATTTGGCCCTAAAGGCCAAATAATAGTAATAATAATATAATGTAATTCGTCCCGCAAGCCATACTTTGGACATGCCTGGGTTAAACTGTATGAATCTGATCCTTGTTTTTTGGCTTTGCTGCTGTCTTCACTTAGGTGATAAGGAAAATATGTATGATAAAACTTTTTTTTTAATTATTTTATCTGCAAAGTTTAAGAAAGCATCAGATCCTGGAAAATCTACAAGCAGATATGCAGCTGTGAATGACTTGGCTAGTCTAAAAAGCCCTCTGGTGATATTTTTTCTGTACCGATAAGCAAGAACTACACACATTTTTTTTTTTTAGGTACAAAATGTGTTTTTGTTTTATTGATGCACTGACTTCTGCTGTCTTTTTCAATCTAGTGCATCACCTGAATCCCCTCTCTGAACACAGAGGCATTTTTTAACAAGCCTCTTCTGTTACTCAGGTAATGGAAAACATGGGGTTAATGCTGAAGAGCATGTCTTTGAATAATATTATGTTCTGGTTTCGTTCGGTACTTTTTTATGAACAACCAGTCAGATGTTTGGGAGTTGTTGCTCAGAGATTTTTTCATTTTCTGTCTGTTATAAATTGCATATTCATAACCTTTAATTGAAAAAGATTAAAAGTTCCTTCCTGTTTTGATCTGCTTTATGTAGCTTTCATTTTTAACTACAGGAAACTCAGAAATTATAGAGGCAGTATTTTTGACATTGACAGCACTGACTTGTGGCAAAATATTCTCATTATGGTAAAAAGTACATATTTACTTCCTGTGGCCTTCTTTCTATTTATTATGTATGGAAAAAGACAGCATGATGGTGTTATTTATTAAATGTTTTTTATGGTATTTATAACATTTACAGTGATTTTCTAATTGCATTTGGGGGATTTAATTTCATTACATGTAACAAAGAAATAAATCTACACCTCATGGTTCCTAACCTTTGACATTACAGCTGATGGTCTAAAACTATGCTTACACTGATCCTGGCAACGCACATTCAAGCGGCCACTTTCAGTGAAAATCTAAGTAAACCCTCGTTACGGGGTTCTGCTTTCAAACTCTAGCGTTCATGTATAGCTATGTGTGGTTCCATCCCCATTTTTGGGTTTTTGGGGAACTATTTCCACTTTGAATCATCTGTCTGCTAAAATGTCAGAAAGGCGTGAAGCAATTTCATTAAGTACAAGACAATGAAGGATCCAAACAATTAATCAATATAGACAGACGACTGAGGGTTTTCGATGAATAACACACAAACCAAATGCACTGAATTATGTTTGGAAAACAGCAAGGAACAGGATACCAACGAAACTCCAAGATTTACAGTGAGCGCAGCTGTCCTAGTTAACCTTTTAACACCAGAGCTTTAGATCCAATGTTGATATTTTTTTAAAATTACTAAACTCTTTAGCTACAGTCACCCTGCCTTCTGCAATGCTTGTTCAAGCGGCCACTTCCAATTCAAAGTCTATGTAAAGGCACATAAACGTGTTTCAGGCTTCCGTGTGCATGCCTAGCTATCCAAGTTTTCAGGCTCTACCAACAAAATTTGTGGTATTGAATGTGCGTATAAAGATCATAAAGGAGGAATTGATAATTGCGATTTTTGCCTGGCCAGAATTCTATGATAGGAAGTATTCCATTGATCAGATTTGAGTTGTTATGGAAAAAGTCTGGGGCATGAGTCATTAGATTTCGCACCGAGCTGCTTTCTTCTGTAGGTGGCGGGCATGCACTAGTCAACAGCAGAAAAATAAAAGGAAGAAGATGCTCCCCTTCTTGACCAGTGTTAACACGGTTAAACATGCGTTAAAGAATGCGCTTTTTAATGCACGTCACATGCCTGTTGTGTACTTAGCTTAAAGGTGTGGCTCATTCCTTTTGAAAATCTGTTTAGTGCAATGGTCACAGAAACATCTGCCACGCCGCGATGGGGAGCCATTGCTAGAATCTTTCATGAATGTTCATAAATGTAGATGGTATGAGTCAGTTGACCGTCAGGCACGAAGAATAGCCCGCTTTTTATACACCTTCAGGCTGCTGGTGGCACTTGGTTGGACGGCCGCCTTTTGTAGACATTTAAAAGTGTAGTCAGAACTGCTGGCCACCCAGCTGTCACCCAATTTTGTCATGGCATCATCCCCACCTACCACCGGCCGACCTTGAAATTGCTCGCGGAGTCACTGACCATTGTAAACTTTTAGCGTTCAGTCGCCGTAAAATGTTAAAAAATTTCCTAAAACCCTGCTTGGTCCACGTTTGGCATTTAAAAATGCCTCCAGATTATATATCCCGCCACACAGCCACCTGCTGAATTTGCTGAGAGACTTACACTTAGGTCCCTGCACAGTGTCAATTTGGGATATGTGACCGTAGTCACAAGCAACATTTTTTATTTTTTTATTTGGGTAAATGTTCTCACACACACACATTCTCTATTGATACTTTTTCTGCGTTTGGTGGACCAAATAAGAATGAGGCAAAACAAATCTGGACTCTGAGACATTAAAAGTTTGCTCAACTAGAGTTTCGGATTACCAGAGGAAAAGTCTACATATCTTTTCTTATTAAAGTAAAGTATAACTTACAAAATTGTCCGTTCAAACTTTGTCACTAGCTCAGCGGCTGGAAGCAATGAAAGTACATAAATAAATTAAAAGTTGCAGGATAGAAAAACATTCCATGTTTTTACAAGTTACAATTTTACAGCTTAGTAGGTTTTTCTTTATTTATTTTTTTTTTCATTTCATGGTCCAATTGTTTATATAAACTTAAAATTTTCTCTTTCTTTGTTTTTAAGTCAAACGTGTCATTTGTATGACATAAATAATAATTATTTTCTTGTTATAAGTATTAAAATATTAGTGTGATGGTACTGTTGTAGCATCCTGTGGGACTGTGTACGTTAAGGTAAAATATACTTAGTTTATTTAAATAGAATGGATTGGAATATATTAGATCTAAGCAAACTGGTTTATTATGCAAACATCAAAAGTCTTATTTTTCCTAATTTATCTTTATGTATTCTACCCCTACAGATGAGAAGATATTAAATAGGGAAACAGATTATTATTAAAGGTATTAACCTGATATACTAGATCTAAATATTCATGAAAATACACAAAACTGTCCTGAGAAAAGAAATGTTTTATATTATGAGTCTTCCCTCAGTGAATTGCTTCTTAAATGTTTCACCAACACGTATAAAACAATCACACCCACACATGCAAAACTGAGTCAGACACTAACAAGTCTCAGACAAGCAAAAGCAGCCTTCATTATATGATGGGAATTATACATGACTTCGTTTTGAGATTAAAAAAATAAATAAAAATCAACATTTATGTCCAAAGTCTGTCTAAAACAATATACAAGTAAACTAAATGTGCAAACTTGCAACTAAAATCATCATTTGAAATAAGCCAGTCCATTTTGCAGGCAGCTGTATCTCATTGGTGCATTCATCAAAGCCTACTTCCTGTCCTCTGTCTCCCACCGGATCCAATTTGTTCATCACCCCATGAATTCTGGCACATTCACCCCAAATGTGGAGACAAGGACTGCCTCCTACATAATTAGTCTGTACCAAGCGTTGCAGTCACAGGGACAAAAACACGACCTTTTCCAGAACCGTCTGTAGTTGGGGTGCACGCTGAAGGAGCCACAGTGGGAGTTTGGAGCTTTGCAAAGGGAGACGAGGGGAACTGATAAGGCACTAATCAAAACTTTAGTAAAAGATTAAAAGATGGGTTTTAATTAGGCTAATCTGTTGAGATGCAAAGGTGAATTAGTAAAATGAAGGGACAAAATCAACTGGATTCAAACAGGAAAAATGACAAATCTGGGCTGAAAGTGGCTCAGAATCGGGTGCTGTGTGAAAGTTATCAAAGGTAAATGTGAAGAACATTTTGTAACCATCTTTTAAATGCACTAAATGCAGTTTAAATGTCTTAACAAGTCAGTAAACAAACAGTGATTAAAGGCTCTCAAGCACAACACATAAATAATTGAACACAACAAATGAATGTTTGCAGGAATAAACTGTTATCAGGCAATAGTGAGAATATACTTTTTGAAATGCATAAAAGAACATCATATTTCACACATCATAGTACTGAAAAGTGGCATTTTTTAAATCTATTCATGTGTGTGGCTGTGGAGCATCAGTAAAGCAATAGACCTCTGATCAGAGGATCACAGGTTTGGTTCCCGCCTCATGGTGAAGCAACAAGCCATGTGACACACGTTCGTCTAGTGTTCACACTAGTACCTTCTTCTTTTGTTTTCTTTAATTTCTCCTCCTTGATCAATTTTTCAAAAGGTTGGCATTTCTGTAAATTAAAAGTGACGCAATCTATACCTCACTACAAAAGCCACATTCCTGATTGGTCGAACTTTTAACTTCCCACATATATTCAATGGTGATACATTTTGTACCAAGAGCCTAAAAATGGTTGAAGAAACTTGAGTAGCAATGCGTGAAGGCATGAGTCATAAAGCAGAAGCCCCAAAGCCGGTTTACATAGACCTTTCAGTGAAAGTGGCTGTTTGAGAGCACATTGCCAAGGAAGATGTCGGTGTGTTGTTGGTGGTGTGGTGGAGGTTGCAGCCTTAAATAGCATGAGCGTGTCTAAAATAAAATGTAATGTAATAAAATGGTAATGGTCATTTTATTTAATAATTATAACGTTAAGCATTGCAAATCTATCTCATATAAGCTGCTTTTACCCAAGTAAATTCATGCTGAAATATTTGTCCTTAAAAGGATCAGTCAATATTGTCTGATTTCCTCAACTAAATATTTTCAGCATAATAAGAAAAAATAGAATGAATGTGCCATAACCAATAAGGTTCTAAAATTACGACTGAGTAAATACAGAACTGTTTATTTTTAACATTGCTAAATGTAGTTTCTCCAGGACTTTTAAACAGTTACTGTTTTTTTTTTTTTGTTTGTTTGTTTGCGGTGTAGAGCTGCTCAGAGAGACAATGTGTGCTTTGCTGCTAACTAGTGGTCCGGGGTTTAAGTGAAAAAAAAAAACACTGAATTCTATTTCCTCAAAAAATAGTTAACAGGCTTTGTCGTCATTTTTGATCGATACAAGTATTGCCAACAGAAATATTACGATCTATCTAAGCTTAAATATAACAAAAACGTACGTCTATGACAGTATTATAAAGATAAAATTTGAAAAGACTAATTCTGGAAAATTAGCTTTTATCTTATTTGGAAAAAAAAATACAGAATGTTTTTGAATCAAAAATCTATTGAAAAAAAGAGGAAAGTGTAAGTGTTTTTACTCCATGTACATTCTGAGTTATTAATTGATGTGTTCCCTATGATGAAACAATGTAATCTTTGTAAAGGTTTCTATTTTAAAAAAGACATTTTAAAATAACACTATAAGCTAATCCCTGTGAGCTTTGGAACCAGTCACTGTTTTTTATTTGTTGCATTAACATTTAAAAAAATTGTGAGAGGACTGTGTTTAGAAAAAAAATAAATAAATAAATAAAAATATTAGTTCAAGATCTTAAAAATTGAGTTAGGAAGCTATAAATCAGGTAATATACATATTATATAATTTGAGCTGTAAGAACTCCTATTAATGTTTATGTTTATTTAAGAAATTAAACTTTAAGGTTAAAGAAAGTTGTTTTTTGACCCATTTTATTTACCAACACCAGGTTGTATTTGTCACACAGAGAACAAATGGGGTTGTTCCAGTCCTCTTTAGTTCATAGGCTGCAGTATCCATATTTACATTTCTATTTTTAAGAACAGAGCTCTTATTCAGATCGTCTTGGTGCATTGTAACCTAACCTGACCTGCGGCTTCTTGTCATAAAGCACTTTAACAAGTTAGGATATTCTGAAAAATCTAAAGCTGAAACAAAAGTGTTTTTTTCTGAGTCAAAGAGAACCTCGTCTAGAAGACTATCTGTACTTCATGTTTTTGTCTTTTTGAAAAGACTTGTGTGACATGTGCATTGCTGGAGGCCTGTTCAGTGACTACATGCAAATGTGCACCAGGTCTTAATGTGGTTAAATAACTGTAAACCTACATGGATTTTCAGCACTTTTTCACCATAAAAAAGATCATGTAGTGTATAGATTCATTCATTTTTTTTTTCCTCATCTTTCCACACACAGCAATGAGTTCTGTTTATTTTTTATGTTACTTGAAGCAATATGATTATGTCTACAATGTTGTGCAATTAATATCTTTATTTTAACAGCAACTTTGCCCAAAGTATTGAAAAATATGTTTCTCCCCTTTTTTTTTAGCACCTTAGTGTTACTATTATCATCTCTGTACCCATTTTATCATGTTTACAGTCACAGAGTGCTGGAGCATCTGATCAGTCGTGAGGTAGGAGGCAAGGTGTTTCCTGGACAGAGTCCATTCAGTGTGGGAGCCAGAACACTTTACATGGAGGGGGCAGGTTATGAAGACTTTGGAAGGATGACAAATAAGAACAGCAGCATGGAAGGCCGTTAATGTAAAAGAAAGAATCATTTTATTTCAGTTGTATTATTGTTACTAATATTAAAGAAAGTGACTTTTCACGCATATTTAGATAATTATGTGCCATAAGTGCTAAACTTTTTTCTTGGCCACATGGACCCAGACGCAGGGTTAAGTCTTGGGTTACTATTAGGGTTAATGCACCGAATGGTTCCTGTGTCTGCAGCTCACTGCATCCCCCCAGAGGATGGGAGTTGGATGCACTTAAAATATGTGCACTCAATGCAGCAATGTGCACCGTGGCACTATGAATTTCCATCTTTTTTCGTGCTGGTTGTATTTAGATATGTGCAAATAACATCAGTCAATATTAAAGGGCCAATGTCATGCTTTTCTTAAATCTTTCAGGGTAAACTATATCCATATATATGATCATATATTTACTTTGGCACCATAAAAAAACAAATTATTTATGAAATATGAGTATTTTTGTGATGTTTTTTTTTTTCTTACCCGGAAGTAAGATGCCTCAATCTCTGAGGCACCACCTATTCCTGCTTGTGAGTGCCGCCCATTTCTTTTATGTCATCCTTAAGCAGCCCTCGACGTCGTGTCTGCATTTCTCACACGAAAAGAAACATCTGAACTTTTGCAAAGATGTACTTCCATACAGTATATCTACCATTAGCTCAGCCCCTGAGCTAGCTGAGTGACAAGGTTAGCAGCTGACCACCACAAGCTGAGCGTTGAAGTTACCATCTGATTACCGCTAATTTAGCTACAAAGACAGTGGCTGATTACTGCTAGGTGATGAGTAAAGCTAACTTTTGATTGTTGCTAGCTGAGCAGCGAAGTTGGCCTTTGATTACCGCTATCTGAGTGGCAAAGTTAGCGATTGATCTCAGCTAGAGCTGAGTAGACTCTTGCTGTAAGGGGTGTTTTCACTTTTTTGACATCAGCTTGTGAGAACCTGCTCGTATTGGTGGGTTGGGATGAGCTGTTGCTCGTATCGCATGTTTTTAAAAGAATATTCAGAAATTTGTGAAAAAAAAATCAAAATAGCCTACTGATTTTGGGGTTGTTTACAGTGAGGTATGTACATTTTAAAGCACTTAAACGGTCAAAAAGTTGATTTTGCCTGGCAACAGGACCTTTAAAACAGAGGTGCTTTTTCTAATACGGAGTACAGAGGTAGAGTGGTCAACCTCTGATGATCAGCAGGTCACAAGTTCGGTTCCCGCCCAGCCTGCCCATACATAGGAAGTGTCCTTGGGCAAGACTCTGAACCCCACAATAGGTTGGGGCCAGTGTTTGGGAGTGTTTGGCAGTGGAGCCAACATCAGTGTGTGACTGTGTGTGTCCATGGGAGAATGGGATTGTGACTGTAAAGCACTTTGGGTCTTTAAATAAGGTAATAAAGCGCTATATGAGTATACGCCATTTACTAATGCTTAAAGAAGTTTTTATAGGGAATTTCTCAATCTTTGTCAATAATTATATAAAAAATCAAAAACTGTCAAATTTTAAGGATTGGGGACAAACCTTTTACTGGAAAAGCAATTGTCCCCCCCTAGCTCCGCCCCTAAATATATTGAAGAACCACATACTGACAACTATTCATATTCACAGTTTAGTTATTAAGTTTAATCTGTTTTTTCTTTGCTGTTACACAATAAAACCCTTTTTGGGTGGAAAACTGTACTAATTGGGTCTTCAGAATTGTTTTGTTCAGTAATAGTGTACAAATTTTCTTCAAAATATCCAAATATTGCTTTAAGCGAGTTGCTGTTTGTTTTCAGGTAGAATTCAATGCAGAAAAAAAAGGACAAACCAAGAGAGACAGACAGCAGGTAAGAAGTTCATCACACAGCTGCCGTCTGTGTGCTGTTAGAGGAGGAGATTTGTTGTTAAAAGAAGCAGTGGGCTGTGCAGAGTTGGGAGGTGAGAACATGTTCTCCACAATTGCTTGCTGTGCATAAAGGAGCATGGTTGCAGTCTACAATGACAGTAATGACAGGCTTGGCACACAGCTACTCCCACCCTCTTATTAAAATCTGCACATCTTTTTTTTTGTCATGGCCTTAAGGTGACACACATCCAGGTGCTCAGACACACATTGCAAACAGACATTCACGGCAGACACAAAATTCATCATGAGCTCTAATTATTTCTTCTCTAAACGGTTTAATAAAACTCCAATGATGAGCAAGGCTGGAAAAGGTTAATAACCACTCATTTAAGTTAAAAATGCTTTAATAAAATCACTGCTGCAATTAAGAAAATTGGTGCATGAAGACTCTTGGAGGAAGACATATGTCCAAGATGTTAAGCTTTCTAACGGAAAAAGTTTGTTTTATTTTATAGTAAAATGTATTTCTTGAAGATACTTCTCTTGCATTTTTATAAATAATGTTTTTCACTCACTTGTAAACACAAAACCAGCTGGGGAAAAACAGATACTGAGTGAACAGCTGTTTTACATTCAAAATAATGTTTCCCAGAACGTTTTTAAAGCTCAACAACATTTTCAAAATAAAATATTGGGAATCAATGTTTGGAAAAAGGCCAAAAAGTGATGGAACAAAGAAAAAATACTTACAGTTGTTGTAAAAAAAAACTCCTTTACAAACTGAGTTCAGTTTTCAATTATACAAGTACCTATAATGTCTGCAACAAATGGACAGATTAACCATTATGTTGCCATAGTGAGTCAATACTAATAATTGGTTTAACTTATCATACCACATCTTAGATTTAAATATTAGATATTTATTGGATTTGTCTAATAATATATTTATCAGTAATCAAAAACACTAATAGAAATTAGATTTCTAAGCGAACACTGACAATTATCTAATCAATGGGTGGATGGACGAAGAATGTCTATGAAGAATTGTTGGCATTTCAATGGAGTTTGGTGATGTGAAAAAGGTGGCTTTAAGGTCACTTAGTTTAGGTATTTCCCAAACTGTCAAAAATCTTGGATATT
>NC_050512.1:21070582-21079989 GCF_002922805.2 Oryzias melastigma
TTTTTTTTTACAGTTTATTTAGCAAATTTTTCACAGATCGTCAATAAAACCAGAAAACTCCACATGCATCTAAAAGAAGGAACCATAACAGTTCATTGGGGAGGAAGTAACATAAGTCTCATGATGATAATGACAGTCAAAGGCCTTAATGAATAGCTGATGAGTCAAGCACGGAAACATGTTAAACATGCAGGACAGGAATCAGAAGCATCAAGATCAGATATATACTAATATATGCCAGATGGAGGATCGGATGTTTTAAAATCTCTAAAGAATATTTGTGTTTTACATGCAGGAAAGTTTCTCAGAGCAATAAAATGATCAAAGATGATTGTTATGTTGTGGATGTGTGGAAAGCTCCCAGGGGAGTCTTAAAGAAGGACAAGGAAGCAAGGTTCTTGATTTACAGCCTAAAATACAAGCAATTTAGCAGAGCGGGTGGTTTTATAACAAGAAAAAAAAAGCAAAGTAGTTAATAGAATCTTGACAGGAGCATTATTTAATGTTAAGAAAAGACTGACACCAAGGGAGCACCTCCTCTTTTGGGGTCTCTGGTGTCCTTTGCCAGCTTTGACACACGGGGAAACACTGCATGTGACCCATCTCTTACATCACAATGACATTTCTTCTCATTACTTCCTCATACAAAAACTTGTTTTGCATAAATATAAATTTAAACTATTATAAATACTGTTTATTTTGGTTTTCCATTAGGCACTGAGGAAATATGTTCTATACAAAAGTGTATTCCACATGTCAACTTCTCAGTCTGGTCGGCTGAACATTTTTTTTTTCCATAGACTTGTTTGATTGTCTAAACACAGAAGCTTTCAAAAATTTTGCTTTGGTTGAAAATTCTGCAGTGTAATTGTATTCTATGTAGTTTATATGCAATTATTACATAAATCTCACGCAAATGTGGGTAATGTTAGCAAGATGCATACACAAATTTCTGGCTTTCCACGTATGTCTAACAGACTTTGAACGCTTGTACCACTGATGTATAACTTTATGTTGCATATCTGGTGCACATGTCCCATTTAAATCATGTAATTGATGCATGAATCATTATAGAATTGCATAAAAACAGCACAATATTAACAAACGGTTCATTTACTGTACTGTTTGCGTATTGTGTGATGTATAAAAATCGGCCAATTTTTCACCCCAGTCTTTATTGAGTTGAGTCCCCTTGTTCGGGTTGTTCTGGCGGGGCGTCAGGCCACGCGGAAGACTGGTTCCAGGAGGGGGCTGGGTACAGCAGGTGGGGATGCGACTCTGGACGCGCGCTGGACCCTTCTCGCGGCTTCTAAAAAATGACCAAAAATTAATTTTTCCCCTGAAATGAGATATTTTTAAACCCTTTCACCGATTCTACAAAAATATTAAAAAATACAGTATTTTTTAATATGAAATTGTATCACTTATAATACATTGCGTTGTTTTGTTTAAAAATATTGACATAAGTGTGTAGGAGAAAAGCACCTTATTTAAATCTGTCTCAGATTTGATCCACACATTTTTAACATGGTGTAACTGTATTTTAAAGAATGAATTAACAAAAATGTTTGCATTATTTTATACAGGAAGCAGTCATCTAAAATGTATAAGAATATATGAGCTATTGTCAGCATAAAGTTTTGAAAATTAGCTAAACTTTTCCCGGCAAAAGCTTATTTGAGATTTCATGGAAGCAGCCATTTTGAAATGAGCAATAAAAGCCCTTCTACTTCCCCTAGTGGTATAATAATGAATTAAAGGGCTGAAAACATTGAACAAATTATTTACTATGGATTTTTTCAGGAAAGTTTTAAGGAGAGCTAATGGGTTTCAGAAATGCCTGTATCAAGTGGTTTACATTTTACACTGTGCAAACAGCAAACTCAGAAGATGCTTTTTCTTGACACTCAATTGAAATAAACATATAGGTTGTTTGTGAAAGCAGCCATGTTGTTTCTACAAATGTAGAAAGTTTAGAACCCTTTAACCCTCTCCAAGCCTTTGGTAAAATTGCACAGCCACACCAAGCTTGTGGCAAAGAGATGCCCATGGCCACAGCTCCAGTATGTTTGTGTTATTTTTCACTCTGCTGTCTGAATTCTAATGAAGCCAGGTTATATCTTGAACCACATTCATACTTTGCACAAGGTCATTGCTTTAAAAAATAAAGTTGAATGAAAGACAAGGGCATCTTGTTTGTGAAAGCTTTTTTCTCTTGAGAATTTGTATGAGTGAGGAAAAAAAGTAAAGAAACGAATAGTGAATTACTTTTTATAAAGGTAATTAGTATTTAGTTACAATTTTATCCAGTAACTGAGGTTATCACTGTTAAAAAGTAACTTATCCAACACTTAATGTTGAAAGCTACGTCTACACTGCTGTCTTGATGTCAGTTCAAGAATGCGTTAAGAATATGCCTTTAGCCCAGGGGTAAGCAAACTTTTTGACTCGAGGGCCACAAAGGGTTTTGAAATTTGACAGAAGGGCCGGATCAGGAGCAAATGTATGTCTGTGCTTTGTGTCCTCACTGTGAATCTTGAAGTTTCTTTTTCATCCTGTTCGTTGTTGCCTTATAAAAATATTGCAGTGGATTTTGTTTTCGTGTTATGCATCAACAACCCTTCAGTCGGGCTGCCTTTAATGATGAATTGTTTGGATACTTTATTATTTTGCTCTTAATGAAATTGCACTGCGCTAACCTGACATTTTATTAAAGACTTCAAAGTTGAAGTAATTCTCCAAATGCCTTCTTTTTAAACGTATCAAGCATAATATTCATATTTTTATTTAAAATGTGTTTGCGTGGTCAGCAATGTTCAAAAACGTTTTAAAAGGTAGAGACAAGACATTATGTCATTTTTAAGGAAAATTACAGTTCCAGGTGTGTGGGGGGCGTGAGTGCGGTATCCTCCTAACCTTCGGTTCACACCAGACGTATTTTTTTCTGATGGTATACAGGCACGTCTGTTATTTAGAGCTTTTTTGCCATCATCAGACACCCGAAACTAAACCCCACCACTCCGTAGTCGGCCCACTGCGTTGTTTATGTGTGATTGTTTGTTTTTTGTGTGTTTATTTTTACCTCTACAGTCTGTTTAAATACAAAAATATTACCACATTTGCCAATTGCTGCATTTTTTTGTGAATAATTGGTTATATTTTGAAAATTGACTATATTTTCTCGTGTGTCTTGGCGTAACTTCCTGCCAGAATTGATGCGGATCACTTGCAGCTCGCACAAAAAATAGACCAGACGCTGAAATGATCGCTGAACAGCGAAAGCTGGCCGCGGAGGACTGCGGTTCTTCGCGTCTGGTGTGAACTACACCATAGGGTTAACAACGGCGCCGAATGGAAGTGGTCTCCATTGTTGTGTTACATGTAATTATTTTAACTGACACATTATTTGCAAGAGGGTTTTTGGTGTGAACCAGATGTTAAAAGAGCAAAAAAATAAAAAATAAAAAATGGAAAATAAATACATTTTAGGAATCAAACTAAAAATCCAGTAACCGAAACACTGAGGGGTTCTTTTTTTGTTTTATAAATAAATAAATAAATATCTTTTTTTTTCTCTCTTTTACAGAAACCATAGAAAGCAGGTACTCTGGGGCATTGTTCATTAAATCAGTGTTTCCCAACCCTGGTCCTCGGGGCACACTGTCCTGCATGTTTACCTGATTCAGCTCATCATCAGGCTCAGCAGAAGCCTGATGATGACGGTCATCAAAGGCAGGTGTGTTTGAGCAGGGTTAGATTGAAAAAATGCCGGACAGTGTGCCTTGAGGACCAGGGTGGGAAAACACTGCATTAAATGATGGCGTTTGACTATCACTTCAACCCAATGTTCTTTTCCATGAAGCGATACTGGATACGCCATGTACTAATCTTAGCATTTTTATTTATATGCAGATATTAAAGACGCGTTTGACATCTAAATATCTAAAATTCAAACTATGGAATATCGCTGATGTAGCATATTAACTACCTTTTCCGGTTTCCTCTTTTCTTTTTTTTACATTTCATTTTGGAAGATATTTTTGATTTGCAAAACATTTCAATTTATTTATTTATTTTTCTTGTGTTTTGACCTATAATGTTGTTTTGATTTCTAAGATGTAATGTTTTTTTGTTTGTTTGATCTGCATTTTTAATGGTCATTGTGACCTTTAATATGTTTTTGTGTTGGTGTGATTTGCCCTTCAGAGCAAATACACTTCCTAGACACTCTCCTCATTGATAAAAACAGAAGAAAAATCCATTTCACAGTAATGAAACTGTCTTTTTGATTATAAAAATCTGAGTATTCCTCCCTAACAATGTCTTTCCTGCGTTGACGCAAAAGGTTCTTGACACTTTGGCTGACTCAGCCAGACTTTAAAATCTTCATTGTGCTAATTACATCCTTTGCTGTCTATAAAGACTTTTATCTTTATCACCTACCTCTTCATTCCCATCTGATCTTGTCTTATCTACAGGCTTTATCTCAAGGTGATTGCTGGGATAGTTTTTGGCAGGAAGTTAAAAGGTATACTATGAGTTGGCAGAATGTGCGCCCCACTTTTTCCCCAAAGTTGTTTAAAGTTAGTCATTTGTGTGCAATGGAGACAGCTTTTGCGCAGGTCTTTGTGAACGTTGTCATCAGCCAGGGGGGGAAAAAAAGTAAAAAATCCTCTGAACTGATAAAAAAAATGTTTTGTCACTGCAGGCCTTTATGTAGCAAACAAAAACAGACACACTGAGACGTTCACAATAAAGCTGAATGAAAGCACAGCTGGCTTGTTCAAACCCCAGACAATTGGTTTTGATGCAGGATAAACATTTTATTCATTGCCACTACCAGCTGTTTCAGGTTGGTTTCAAAGTGTTTCTCACGCTTTTCTCCTCTTATGTTGGATTGTTACATTTGAAGCACCTCTGAGACTCAAATGCTTGGTTTGGTTGTTTTGCTTAAGCAAATACTTGACTGAAAAAGGTCCACTTGGATGGGATGATTTGACTTGATGTTGACAGTGCGATCAGCATCCATTTCAGACAGCTGAACACATGCGACAAGCTGGAAAGAGGTGGTCATGTTTGTATGCAAAGGGTTGACGCGTGCAGGTTTGCTGTCGGCCAACAGCCTGGCACCAACAACTGACTAAAGCTGCTCGTTCGCCAACAGAACTCCAGGTAGCAAGTTCACAATCATCACAGCACACATGGCAAATTCTGATCATTTTATTACATGGGATCTGAGTACTGCATACATGCATGAGTCAATTGTTTTTGTTTTAATTCTGAGTTAATTTCATTGACATATAAAATACAGAAAGAGCAGACTTTTTTAATATAAAATAATCAGTATAGGACTATCATACAGACTGTATAACTCTCGACATTGTTGTTGCACATGTTAGATTGGGGTTGTGAAGGGCTTTAAGCTAGCTGGAGGTTGTGTAAGCAGATGGGTGATGGGAAGTGGGGGCAGGGTTGCTCTGCGCCAACAGTCCCACCCATCACTCATGAATTCCTACCATTCTGCAGAAACTCCGTCCTAGAAAAAAACTGCACAGGTTTTTTTTTTTAATTTGGCCTAAAAACTGTATAATCATAATCAAAAGACCACTTAGAACACTTTTACATTAGATCAAAAGATGACTGGTGTGGGTCTTTAAATCTTTTTTTCCTGCCTGCACTACTTATCACTTTGAAGCCCCCCATCTATTGTACATTTGTAAATTTACATTTATTGCCTTCTCTATATTTTATTGGTTAATGTTGTAAATTGTCTTTTCTGGGAGAGCAGGAAACAGAATTTCAATTCGTTGTATGTCAGCACATATGAAGGATTGACAATAAAGTCGACTTTGACTTTGTATGATGTGATTGTGGTTTTGTTTTCTACTATAGTGTAGCTTCACTCCCTTCTTCTTTAAACTATTTCCTGTTTAGGATTATGTGATTCTGGACCCTATCTAGCTCCTAAATATTATTAATAATTGTTTCAAAGGTAAAAAAAAAAAATACAAATAAACATAAATTACAGGCTCAAGAATCTCAAAAACGACTTTGCCACTACTTTTGACTGGTAACTATTTGTGTTCTTTTTTTAAATTAAACTGTCAAATAAAACATATTTACTAAAAAAATACAAATTGGGTTAAATAAGAACATGAAAGGTGTTATTTAAAAAGATTTCTAAAAACCAAGTCATAGTGAAATAATCTATATCCTACCCAAAGTTGTACAAGTGGACCATCCGCACAATATTAAATCCAAAAAGACAAACCTTTCATGGTTTCACTTTTCTGAGAAAGCACTTTTCTTTTTATTGTTACATCTATTCCTTGTTTCCTGCTTTCTTCTAACACAGCTTTCTCCCATGGTAGTTTCCCTTCAGATTCAGAGGATGTTTGGCAAATTCAAAGACTCAGGTTGTGTGAGCCGGTGTGCACGTGTTCGCTGCAGTGAGATCTGGTGTTTTGAGCACAGATAACAGATCAAAGGTAATTTCAGAACACATCTCTAGAAACACAGTTTCATAAACAAGCTTATAATATCACCTCATTTAAATACTGTGAATTCAGATACTTATTAGTGTTGCCACAGTAACTGCAGCTTTCTGTTTCTCAGAAAGTACAGCAACTACCCTTGATGACACGATCAATGAAACATAATAGTTTATCAAAAGCGGTGCTGCTTGACACCAGTAGGTAATGATATGTTCAGGTACATCCAATGAATTTATCATATATAAGTTTTCATTGGGCTTTTTACTCATTGCGCGTTGGAAAGGTGGCATCGTGGTTTTGCTTTTTTTATTTTTGTTTATGTTCATGTACTCATAGCTTCCCCTTTGACAACGAAATTGCAAAAATTGGATTGATGCACGACCATTTTGAAAAAAACTTGGATTTATCAAAAAAAAATGTTTATTGCTTGGAGGAGGTGGTTTTGTGTATGAAAACTGACATTTGTGAAAATGTAAAATTGGTTTGAGCAGTGTGGGTGCAGCGAATTTTGAATAGGACCTGTTCTTATGTGGTCAGAGTACGAAAAATGCAATAAAAATCATCCTGTTTCGCAATTTCACAAATCAAGTAAAGCGTAAAGAGACTGTTTTTGATGTTTTCTTTACTATCCAAAGCATAATTTACTCTAGGTTTGAGCAGTCTGGGTGCATCAGTTTTTGAATAATACCTGTTCTTAAGCGGTCTAAGTGTGAAAAATGTGATAAAATAATTTTGTTTTAGAATTTCACAAAACAAATAAAAGCTTTCACAAATCAAAATTGTATTTTTTTTATGTATTCCTTACTTTCTAAAGAATAATTTAATTCAGGTTTGAGCAGACTGGGTGCAGCAAATTTTGAACAGGACCTGGAATTATGTGGTCAGAGTGCCAAAAATGCGATAAAAATCATCCGGTTTCCATTTTCAAAAATCAAGCATAAAGTGCAAAGAGAAACGTTCCTTTAGTCCTCTTGCGAATTGTAAATTGTGAGTCAGAAGCTAATTTGGGTTGACTATGTTTTCAAGGAGCGTTCTAGAGTTTGGTGTGTAAAGAGGAAGCATTTTTGCTGCTAATTTCACCTTGGGTGCATATTTAATAATAATAAATAGCCTTAGCTGCAGTCAGTACATTTATTTTGAATTTGGAGAATGATTCCCAGCCACGGACTTTCTGTCTGCTTTCCTCTACCTCCCTGTATTTCTTGGGTTTGAAAAGAAACAAATTCAACTCATGACATGCAAAAAAACTGACTGTCATGGAGTGCAAAATTTTGTCAGGAAGGATATTATCTTTCTCACCAATTCTAATTAATTTAACCGTGACTGGTGTGAAAGCATGTATGATTGAGATTTGAAAGTCTTTGGCCCTTAGTTTTCTTTAATCAGTCAGATTATTTATTTTTAATAAAGACCCATTAACTGCCATAGATCTAGGTGTGTGAAATTTTCCCTCCACATTTGACCCACCCCCTTTGGGAGTGCGCTCAAGAACCATTTGGTGGTTTAAGACTACCTTAATGCTGAGTGTCAAGAAGGTATGACATTGGGTCCCATTTTAAAAGTTTTTGGTATGACTCTGCATGGATTTGAACTTGTAACCTTCCAGTCTCAGGGTGAACACTCTACCACAAGGCCATTAAGCTGGTAGAGTTTTAAGATTGTTAATGAGGTTTAATATACAGAATAAGTGTCTTTTAATTCTTGCACTGGTAGAAGTTCAGTTCTGGTTTGATTTACTAGATTATTAGAAAAACCTTTTTTTAAGTGTTTCGAATATCTCTGTCAGAAATTGCAAAGTAGTAAATCATCTCATGTAAAAGAACAAAAAGGTCTTGCATGAAAGGCTTCTTGCAATTTCACAGAAGCATCTGAAGTTAGTGTTTGGTCAGTTACAGCATGCTAGTTCATAAAGGAGGGATCATTTGAAACGGCTCGTTAATCCTCTGGAGAGGCGGCTCTGACTCTGAGCACAGACGCAGCTGCTCATCCTTGCTGTTGTGGTTGAATTTGAGGTGGAGGATGTGGTTAATGTTCAGATCACGGCTGTCTGTGCGGTTGAATCAATTATGCTTTGTCTGCAGCCGCAGTAATGTGGCTTTATGTTACACCCTCGGTTTATGCCACAATAAGAGCTAACAAAAAACCCACCACACAGTTCTAAAACATGAACGCTTACAATTTAAATATGACAGCTGTATGATTAAGAATATGTGAACACACATACCTGAACATTCCCCAATGCAAAGATCTAAGTTGTAGGCTAATAAAAAAAGCCCAGTCAAAAGTCTATAATAGCCTTATAAAAACAGCAATTATAAACAGCAGTCTCAGATGGAATAATTTAAAACATTTGTGTTTTTTAGAAAAACAGTCTGGATTAGTTTTAATATCAATGATTAGCAAAACACTAAAGGGATCATTTGCAACAATTACAGTTTTATTATCCATTTATTTATTATTAAAGATGTTAAAGATTAAAAAATAAATCTTGCTCCAAAAATCAACAAAAAATGTAAAGATAAGAATCATAACACATTTTACACCAAAACTGTATTTTCTGATTCACTGTTTACTGTGTAAAGTCCTTTAGTGCTCTTAAAGTCAATCTACTTGATCTTTTATCCTTCGGCACACTTGACAAAATGGAGTGGGAGAGTCCAAAATGAAAAGCTGATTTCACATTGTTAGATTACCCATTTATGTAGCATGGATACATTTTTATGAACCTCATCAATTTATTTGAACATCACCTCTAAATTGAGTGTTTTGATTAACCGTTGACTGTGAATTGTTATCATTAGGTTTAAAATGGTAACAAACCTAAAATCCTGCCTTAAATCAGTTGAATCTAAATTCAGTGGGGTCACTAACCTTTACACCTCTAGATAGATCAATGTTTTTTTTTTTTTTTTT
>NC_050512.1:21080040-21104490 GCF_002922805.2 Oryzias melastigma
TTCTTGGTGAAATACACTGCACCACAATCAGCTTGAATTCATGATGCTAGACCACATTTTCCCCACTAGGGCGCAATGGATTATAAGGGACATCAAACTATAAGTCACACTAAGAGAAGCAAAAGAGTCAGAGATAAGTCTGTCAGTCAGTCAAACCTTATTAACTGCATTCACTGCAACTCTATACATTGTTGTGACATGCTACATGCTAGCTATATTAGCATGTTCTTACCACTGAAGCAAATGTTACTGTCACTATGCTAACCCTCAATCTTGTTCGTCACACAAAATAAAAGTCAGAAACCGCTACATGTTGGCCGCATTAGCTAAAAAAACATTACTGTGACTACGCTAACTCCTGACCTTGTTGGTCAAAAGAAAAAAAAAACAGTGTGTCACTGCTACACGTTAGTCGCTTTAGCGTATTTATAATAACTACCAACCTTTTTAGTCACTTAGGAGAAAAAAAGGAAAAAGTTGTTGACTGCTACAGTGTATTCACAATATCTGGAACTCCCAACCTTGTTTGCAACACATAAAAAAAAACAATGATTAATTTGCTGTATTAGCATATTTACAAAAACACCCAACCTTGTTTGGAACTTGTTAAAAAAAATAATAAAAAAAGACTGACACTTTGACAGAGAGCCATGTTTTTCTCAAAATCAGTTTGACATTAGTAAGCATAACCAGAATTTCTTCAAATGAGTTGCTTGAGATTATAAGGGGCACTGTGTTTTTTATTTTATTTTTTTTTTACAAGTTTTCAAGTGTCCCTTATACTAGTGCAGACAAAACATTAATCAGCGGCAGGTGGGGTCATATATGTCTTTGAATATCTCAAAGACAACCATGACACCAGCCTGCGAGCACTGAGACTGAACACTCCTGTTTTTAGGATGCGGTTTGTCACATTCAGCAGACTACACCTGGTATAAACTCATTCTCTTGGTGTTTGTGTACATGGTGCTAATTGTATACTGATGCAACTTTATAGAGAAATAGATTTAGCTTCAATTGTTCAAATGCAACCAATTACAAAGCTAGTTCAGTTCAATCCAGTTAACGAAGCTGTAACTTTCATCATTACCTTGTTGGAGTTTATGACCTGGGAAAGTACCAGCTACTAAAGTGGCCAGCAACACAGTGAACAACAGCAGTGATTAGGCATGCATGTACATCTTATGTACAGTGGGAACAGCACACATATGGTCCTCCCTTTCGCCTATGGTTTGTTTTAGTGCAGAGCAGATGGTTTCACAAAGAACACACTACGGCTGCTGTGGTAGCACGTTAAAGAAATGTAATTATAAGAAAGCTTGGTAAGACATTTTGGCCATCTCTTCATGATAACGTGTGAAACTAATGCCACATAGAAGCAGCATTGACAGTGACACTGGTGCAGTCAAAGGATGTACATTATTTTAACATGAAAAAATGGCTTTGTTAATGAATGATTGAGTTTTATGCATATCTTATTTCATTATTCTTGTTTTTATAGCCAAAACAATCTCTTTACATCTGTGTTATTTTTAGGAAAATTATATTATTACCTAAATATTAAATATCAAAGGATGTATAGTCCTGAATTCATTATGCTAATTCATGATATCATAACCTAATAGAGTTTTCTTGTCTTGAAATTTTAAACATAAATCCTCTTAAAAGTGTATTAAAACATGCAAATGCACCCAGACCTTCAGAGACCCAATAAGCTGTGTGCATATTTTTTAGAGCACTTTATCTTATCCAAATAAATTACTACAAACATTAGGTTATGATGGATTTCTCCATTTATTGTAAATAAAAATGCAAAGGGGGATTAGTTAAAAAAAGTACAGATTTCTGAGTTAAGATGCTAGATTCTAAATAAAAAGTATGATCACAAGTCACAAAAAAACAGAACAAATTAGTAGAGAAATGTATAACATCCACTGCATCTACTGCCACAAGTGTATAGTAATACTGGACAGTGCCTAATTTATCACCAACGGATTCATTGGCTATATGAACTTTTGCACAGATACTATGAAGTGTGGACTGTAACTGTTTCCCTCCGCTAAGAAGTTCTTTTTTGGATTATGTGTCAGCAGTGTCACCTATATGGCAGAAGAGCCTGGTTTGAATCCTAGCTGGGTTCTTTCTATGTGGAGTTTGTATGGGGGTGTCCTCTGGGCTGTCTGGGTTCCTGTCCCACTGCAGGTTAATCGGTGAATCTAAGTTGTTCCTAAGTGTAAATTTGGATGTGTGTTGTGATGGACTGGAAACTGTCCAGGATGTATCCTGTCATCGCCAAACAGTGACTGGGATAGGCTCCAGCAACCCCAAACCCCAAAATGGATTTTGTGGGCTTGGAAAATTAATAGGTGGTAGTTTATCAAACTGTAAAATATCCTTAGACCTGAAATTAGATTATATTGAATACTACATGGCTGCCTGGAGAGGTGGCTTGCATGCTCTCCTAGTGGATGTGTGGGTTTTCTCCAGGAACTCTGTCTTTTTCCTACAGTCCAAACATATGGTTGATTGGTGACTAAATTGTCCCTCAGGAATGAGTCTGTGTCTGTCTGTGTGTGGCCGTGTCATGCCCTGCGAACTGTCCAGGGTGTGCCCAGCCTTCACCCTGGAGTGGCTGGGATTGGCTCCAACAACCCCGTGACCCCGCATAGGGTTGTTGATCCCTTTAGCAAGAGTTTGAAACACAAACACTCAAATATTTCAAGCCAGAGGGCACTAGATTCAAAAGATAGAAAAGCTACTGTAAAAATAGATTTAATCTTATTGTTGACATGGAACGTGGAATACACAATAGCCTTCCGTCTTTCTCTGTAATTAGCTTTTATAGTTGAAACCTGATGTGGAATAGAACTTTATTGATCTCACAAAGGGGAAAATACATTGTTACCATAGCTCTATTAAAAACAGTAGAGACATAAAAATAACACTGAAAATACAATTAAAAAAATTACAACATTAGTTACTGCTCAGTGTCTTTGAGGTGTTGTAGAGTGTAATAGCCGACAGGAACAAAGATCTGCAAACGTGAGGTGTTAAAGTCTCTGACTGAAGGAGCTCCTCAGTGGACCCATGGACTCATGCAGAGGATGGTGATGATTCCAGTTTCTGTGAAAGCACACGTGGATTCCAGTTTCATCAGCTGGCAGAAGCAAATCTTTGTCTTGGACCCCGACAGGGACAAAGCGGTCAAGAAGATGGATGGATGGATGGATAGTTTATCCCAGTGTTTATGACATTCCTATATTTATTTATGTTAATGAACACCTTTCATTGTGCAGCTCTTATTATCTAGGAGCCTAGTTTTGTGACCTCTTCTTCCTCTTGTAGGGTTTCATCCGTGTTTTTTTAATTTGCGTTGGAAAGGAAACAAGATTTATGGTTTATATGGTTTTACCTAACTGTGTTGAGAATAGGTTTTTTCTAACTTTAATATTTGGCAGCGCTTCTGTTTTGCATAAACCAAAGCTACCATTCTCAGCAATGCATATTCAAGGAACCACTCCCAATGAAAAGTCTATGTAAATGAATGTATATGCATGTTTTAGGCTTAACTCTGGTGTCCCTACACAAGTTTTTACACCCATTTTTGGACTTAACTTAGAAAACATGCACTGAAAGTTAAACCAGTTGGACTTTGACCAATCAGGATCTTGCATTTGGAACTGTCATATGGATTAATTCACAGAAGTGCCAACTGTTTACAAATTGATTATGGAAGAGAAATTAATAATTATGGTTTGTGCCTGACCAGAATTAATTGACACTGAGTCTTTTATACGATGGAATAGAGATTCACACGGTTTTACTCGACTTTTTGCTCCAAGCCTTTTCCAACTGCATGCACTAATATCTGGTAGCAACAGTCCAGTGTGAACACCATATGCTACAAGCGTTCAGTGTATTCTTGAACGTGCATCACTAGCCCAACGTCTACTTGATTATTGCAGTCAAAAGCAAGCTGAGAGCTTTTGAAGCAAGCTTGCAGAAAATATGAAAATCATTACTGACAGATGCTTCCTGCACTTCAACACTAATTTGACATTTTCTATTCATTCATTTTTCTTTCTTTCTCTTAAGAGGGTCCTGACAAAAAAAGAAGTTTATTTTATTTAATATTGAAGATTATATGTAATGTGCTCCAAAACACTCCTATTTGAACTGTATCTCTCATCCCCTCAGAGGCTTAATATTTTTTATCTGCTTTTAACCAAAAAAGAACAGTAATTTATATAACGCATAGCCACAGAGGATAAGGCAACAAAATTGGTACCATTAAATAGGGTTTTCAGAGATGAAATTAGTTTTCATGCAATTATGAGTCTCCACTAATTCTTGACACACTGGCACCAAGCATAGGGGGAGGGGGATGAATGAGGGGGGGTGTGCAGGGGCAAATTTCGCGCGTACACCCCCACACGGACGCCTCCGCCTTTTTTTTTCACGCACGCCCACAAGCACACGCATCCATTTGAACACCCAACCGCAGGCATGATTGAGTGTTGTTAGTCTTGTTAGTACCTTGTCGTCACAGGAGAATGTAGTTAATTAAAAGTGCATGTGATGTTTATTAAGTTTGCTAGCAAGACATCCGCCCACACTTTCTCAAATCTTTCTCTTAACTTCATTAGTTGGAGCCAACACTCACAGCTTCACAAACCCTCTGATTGCTTTCTCACCCTCCCAGCCGTACGGAAGTAGGGATTGTGTAAAAATAAAATCACTTTCTTTCTTTCTTTCTTACTCCACAAAAACGCAGAGGCATGTTTGCATGTTTTAATCGCGACCGGGGTGTTTTTGTGCGATCGGTAACGTCTGCACATGTAAGTGTGAAGGTCCTTTGATTGAGGATGTCAAAGGTGCTTGCCCACGCAGCAATTAAAGGTGCCAGGAGGGAGAGTACGTATGAATATAATGTAATTGTGGTTTCTGTGAAGGAGTTTTTAATAGAGGTGCAGAAACAGATGGCACGCATTCATTACAGCGTGAAAGCTTAACACATCTGATAGTGTGTTTCTCTCTCTGTCGATCTTAAATCAAACTTTTTTTCTTTTTTTTTTTTTCTCAGCCGTTCTCAGACTTACAGACGCAAAACTTCCACATGCAATGCGTTCGGTTTCAACACGACCTCTTAACCGCTTTCTGGGTCATGTTTTCTCTTCTTTTTTTCTCCTGCAAAGGAAGCACATTAATCAGATAGTGTAGTATGCAGGGCCTTTATTCCACAGAAAACACTCAAAACCCACTTCAACACCAGAACAGGGTTTAGTTCTAAATGTGCTCCCTTGCTTTAGAAAGGGTATCATTCGCGCAGAGGGAAGCTGTGTAGAAGCTCTTATGCACTTCAGAACTATAATACCTCACTCAAGGAGTTGAAATATTAAAGCTGCTATCCTGTCATGAAAAAAAGTCCTGAAATATACCAGATTTTATCCTTTCCCACCAGTCCACCCTCCCCTGTGTTCCAGTTTCTTTTTAGAAGAGATTGAAAAGTCTCTTAGAGTCTTCTGTCTCATTTCTACGCCTGTCACAGATCTCTACGGTGTAAAAAAAAAGTGCTAGGAAGAAGGGGTGGGGAAGTGTGTGTGTGGGGGGGGGGGTTGTAGATCAAACACTTTATAATATAGTCCAATGAAGCTGGGAACTCCAAACGCTATTACTTGCAATGATACGCTGCCAAATCACCATCAGAACCTCCCTGTCAGCTTTTCCCAAAATCGACTTCATTTTTTAGACAAAAGAGAGTTTTGACAGTTACAGGGTGTGGTTGAAAGAACGGGGGGGCTCCTTGGACATTTTAAAGAGGCAGAATGGAAAGGGGGGGTTGAAAAAATGAAGAGATGAGAGGTAATTGCCTCTATTATAGACAGGGGAAAGATGAGGAGGGAGAGCGGAGGGAAGAAGATGGGGAGGAGAGGTATTAAAAGCACACCATGTGGCTTTAAAAGGTCATCCATGATATCTATGCAGTCAGGCTCGTCTGTTATGGATACACTGTATCCGCCAGCCTTTTTATTTGTTATTTTTTTTTATGGCGGTCTGCTGGCACACTTTCTTTATTTTGCGTTCACATATTTTCACCCTCCTGCTGTCTGTTTGAAACTGTCAACACAGCCCTGAAAAAAAGTGCAAATTCCTCACAGGATGGAGAGGACAAAAAAGTGAAATGAGCATCTGCTTCAGAGGCAGCAGCTCCCTCTGACCTGTCTGTACATCTCCCCTCTATCGGTCTTGTATCGTTGATACCTGAATCCATAAGTGGCTAACCTTATCCTAACCTCTGTTTAGCTTTTTTTTTTTCATCTGCCTCCCCCTCCTGTTCCAACAGCCTTTCAATCAGAAGACCCAGAGGATGTTTATCAGCAAGCTTTTTCTATTTTCTTATCTGCCTTCACTCTCCGCTTCCTGTTAAGATCTCCCACCGTGCCTTTTTCTGCTTTGTTCATGCTCATCAGCAGTTCTCCATTCCTTTCATGATGCCCTTTTCTAATTTGGATGAAAAAAGGTGCCATCATTCCACAAATACATAGAGGTTTTTACCTGCCCTACAAGCCCCATTCCTCCCTCCTGCTTAACTCATTTTATTGCTCCCACATCTTTCCACCCCTCTGTCCTCTTTGCCTTATCCGATCCCTCTTAAGTCCTTCGGTCCCACCTTCTTTTTCCTTTGCTTCATCGCGCCCACAGCTTTCCTATCTTCACCAAACTTGAATCCCCTGACTCCCTTCATCTTCAGTAACTTCTATCACCCCTCCCAACTTTTCCCTTTTTACCACCAAGCCCTCTTGACTGTCCTCTGCTTTCCTCTCTCCTTTATTTCTCACCCTTTCACATTTTGCTGCAATGCCATCAGTGGAGCTGTTTGTAAGATAAGCAGCCCCAGTGTGGAGCCATCAAATTTCTGACAAGATACAGCTCCATATGCTGAGGCGGGGCTCACCGCCAGACAACCATTGAACCTGTCAATGAGACCATGGTAGCTCAGGGCACAAGATGGCTACCAGGCAGACAGTGGAGGATTCTCTGGGAGAGGCAGTTAAAGTTTGAATCGCCATTTTTACACCAGAGTATTGGCCTTGTTCACCCTAGAAGGTAGTTAGGAATTGTAGATTAGATATTGTCTTAGTCACATGCATCCATATGGGGAGTTAACTCATGCATGGTGTTTGGATGGTCGTAGACAGAAGCAGGCACATCTGATGCTATGGTCACACCAGACGTGTCATCTTGGTGTTCACACTGGACACAAGCAGTAGCTTTTGCTACTATATACTAGTGCATATCCACCTCCTACAATTACTTGGTCCGAAATGTCAAATCAGAATCTTACAAATCTTCAAACAAACTTTTGCTCTCACGGCTTTTTTCTGATATATGAAAGACTTGGTGTCCTAATTCCAACCGGTCATGAACTACAATTATTTATTTATCCTCCATAATCAATATTCAAATGGGTTGTACTTCCGGGAATGAAAAGGGATGCTATACGTCACTACCAAATCTGAACCCATGACTGGTCAAAGTTTGACCGCACATTTTGTATGTAGAACCTGAAAATGGCCGTAGAAACTTACGTAGCTATGAGTGAACACAAGTTTTGAATGTGGAAACCTGAAACGCACATAGACTTTTCATTGGAATCGGTCACTTAACATTGCAGATGGCCGTGTAAACATAGCTTGAAAGGGAGCTCAGTTGTGTCTTGCATTTTCTTTGAGGCTTGTGATGTCATCTCAAAAAAGGAATTGATGCAAAAAATAACCCTATAAAATGTCACTAACTAATCAATAGCAATTAACACTATAATTTTACAGCCCTCTCTATAATCTTCACATCCCTAATTTGTAAGGTTAATGAAAGTTACACACAGCTTATGAGGTACTAGTGATACTGTCATATGGTGCCCTTATGCCACATTCTTGTTGTTAGTAGACTACTAGCTTCTTTTTGTATGAATGGGTATAGAGGTGATAAGTAAACGCCCGTAGGACCTCCAAATACACTAATCCCTGTCAGACTGGGTCACTTGAACAGCACAAATTTCGTTCCGCAGTCTGAAGGATTTGGCGATGGGGTTGAAAAAGTGAAAAATCTGCATGATTCGCCTCTGTCTCACCTACTCCACCCTTAGTTACCCTTAGATGTAGTTTAAATATTTGCTATGACCAATCGCTCTACACGCTTACAGAGCGGTCTACGACCTTAGTTTTTCATGCCGGCTACACGTCTTTTTTCTTTTTGCCAATAGACACCCTGTATCTACCTGTAAGTGCAGTTGTGACTACAGGCTTAAGTAACTGCACATTTCCAATCTTATACACGCACAAACACGCGACGCCTCTGTTCCTGATGGGTCGTGTTGATCTTGTGGCTGGGATTCTGGTTCTCACCAATTAGCAAAGCAAAAGAGAGAAATCTTAAAACACAAAGAGGCCAAAGTCACAGAGGGCTCTCCAGCAAAGATCACAAGCAATCAGCTTAGATCAAAGTCCCAACAAAGGCCAGATGACAAACGAGCTGTACAAACCTCTGATCAGCCATCTCTTGAAGAAAAAAATCAGGAAATTTCTTCTCAAGGGCTCAGACTGCAGGCTGTGTCAGTACTAACCTAAGGTGTTAGGATAAAATTATAATTCACAATATGTTGGGTTTCAAATAGATGATCTGAGACATTAGGATGCTCAGAACTATGGCTTCATAGTTGCCTTCAAAGGAATCCAAACTGTGTAAGAAATTTGCGGTAAAATTAACAATGTTGCTGTTATATTTTCGCTAAAATACCTAAAAATACCTTTGAAGGCAAACATAATCACGCAAATATGTCCTTAAAAATCTCTGGACGTAAATGGAGATTAAAAATACATTTTAGAATGTTTGACAAATTTAGCAACCTCTTGTCTCTGAATTAGTATTTATAAGGCTTAGAAGACAGAAGGAAGAGTATTGTAAATAATAGGAAAAAATACTTACACAGGATGTCTGCAAATGCCTAATAAAAGGCAAGTTTCAAATAAGTGATTACTTTTCCACAGACTATGGTACTGCAATAAACAAATGAAACCCAGAAGTGTAAGTACACCTGAAGAAGTGACAAAATAAGGGAGGGAGGTGTATACAAACAGAGAGCAAAAGTCTTCCTAAGAATCTATATTAGCCAAACACAACAGACATAAGAAAACAAAACACAGGAAGACCCAGAAAAAACTTTAACAGAATCTAAAAAGTTAGACTACCGATACCAGCAGCACCTGCCTAATAACACAAGTGTATCAACCAATATAGTGCAATGGAAAGTGTAAAAACAAAAAAAAGAAGAAGAAATAAAGAACTTCCAAGGGGAAAGTGTATTTGTTTGTCAGAAGGAGTAAAGAAAAAACAAAAGCACAGAATTTAAATCTTCTGAATTACCAGAGTTTAATTTCAATTTAATTTAATTTAATTTTTAAATAGTTCTTCCATCTTATGAAGAATGCTACAAGAATATGCCAACAACACCAAAATCACAATTTTTGGTGGTGATAGTGACAAAACACATGTCCAACAGACCACAGCATTTGATGATTACTTCTTGAACGAATCTTGAAACTACTTACTTGAAAGATCACTTCTTTTCTTTGACTACATACATTTTCTAAGGAATTAAATGGAGGCACTAGTAGCTATAATGGAGCCTGTAGGCCACAGTGGGACTGTTTAACCGTCACTTTGTTAAAAGACAAATCCAACAAAGAAAGAGTCATTAAGACTTCAGTGTTGATAAGCACAACCTGAAAACTTTGAGTGAGATCAAGGTTGGGCATTCAAACAAGCCACAAGGTTAAAAAATAAAGAGATGCTTAGTCTCCATCAATTAAGAATTCTAACATGCATTTCACTATGAAAAACTCTAAAATTTAGCTTTGATGTGGTTTGTTGTTTTGTTGTTTTGTAATCTGGCCTGAATTAGTTTGGACTAAAGCCTCTGGAAAATATTTCAACTATTTCTAATACTTTTCAAAATGTGGAGATCTTCTAAAGTAATTTTTTTTAAAACTAGGTAGATGTGGTTGAAGCATTGGTTGGCGAGATGATCCCAAGAACCTGAGTGCAGTTTACTTTCCTTAAGGACATACTTTGAATTTAAAAAATATTTTTGGGGGTTTAGCATGTTCTCTTGTCATATAAAGAAAATTAAACCTAAAATTGTATTTCTAAGTATTTCTTTATTCAAATCTTTGGAATCAGGAGCAGAAGAAAACATTTATTTTGAAAGAGCTTATACTTGATGTAAAAAAGTACAATGGGAAGGCCACTCTGCTCTGCAACAGGGCAGGAAAGGGGGAGCGGTGTTGCAACGTGCCAGTTGTCCCGCCCACAACTCAGAGACGCTACTGTCGCTCTACAGAAACTATGTCCTAGAAAACAACATAAAGTTTTTTTTTTTTTTGGCTTAAAATAGCAGAATCACAGTTAAAAGACCACTGGAAAAGTTTTCAAAATAGATCAAAAGTTGATCCAAGTGGGTCTATGATCTTATTATAAAAACTAAAAGGACAACGGCAACAAAGGAACAATTTATGCTTCTAAGCGATTGGTAATCGCTTTCAGAATATATATATGTGTGTTTTTACAAGTTGTTTCGTTTGCTTGGCACAGACTTTGGCAGCTTTGGTCTGTCATCTTTATCCAGGTCCAGTACACTGGGAGTTAGAGAAGCACATCCAACATAAACCTGCTTGGTCACAACTGGTACGTTACTGTGCAAAAGTATAGCAAAGCCTCTTCAAGCCAAACAAAACAAGCGTCAGCGCTCTAATGCCATTTTGTAGCATCTCCAGTCATTCATTATTCTAGTCATGGACGGTGCAGAGAAAGATCTTTACTAGACCAAGCTTGCCAGTGATGCCATAAATAAACATTAATAACTCAGCATTTTTTCTGTGGAATATTTATGTGCTTTATTTTTTTTACCCTATTCACAGCAAATCCACATTGCTTTCTTTAACAAGCTGAACAAATCGAAATGGTATTTTCTGACATAAATTTGTTTTCAAGGCACAATAGTCTCTTTAGTTGTTCTTTTATGCCAAACAGAAAACACTCAATTGATAGTTTGCATTTTTGTTACAACATTTAACAAGCGAACTGAGACAGAAAACAAGCAGCAAAAACATGCAGTTTAATGCAAAACCTTCCACAGATACTTCCTAGGTTAATTGGTGCCTTTGCGTTGTCACTTGCCAAGGAACCGTCTGCTAAACTGTTCAGGGTGTACACTGCCTTCACTCAACAGTACCTGGACTGGCTCCAGCAACCACATGACCCTGAGAGGGATTCACCATTTTTGGAAGATGGATGGACATATGGACAGATAGATATTGTTTGTTAGGTATAAAAAGTGAGTGCGTCGTCTGTCTTTGCACTGGTCTGTTATGAACTGGTAATCTGTCCCAGTCAGCCTGACTAGTAATAAGTAGGTGAATGAAAAAAATGAATGAACAAATGAACTTTTAAAGATACCTCCAGGTATCAGCAACATTGTTTACCCTTGTGCTATCTTATGAGGTCCAGATGACTCCACCCTTATATTGATGTGTGATCCCTCCCTTGACAAACCTGGACAGGATTTATGTCTGCCATGGACACCAGTAAAGATTAAATTTCATTAAAAAGAAAAAGTTCATGACCTCAATTTTAATGTAAACATGTCTGGGATAGCACAAGGGTTAAAATGTCCATGTTCAGCTACTAGGAAAACCGCCATAGACTTCAACGATATTTCTCAAATCCCAGGCCTCGGATGGGTATCGGTCAATGGTACATTTGGTACCGGGTCAAAGAGAAAATATTTACAATTACTCTCTGATGCAGTGGTTTGCAACCACAGCACACCTAACACCCTGTATGCTTTATGTGTACTTATGTAATGCAATTTGCAGCCACTGGTACTGTGAGTCTAAGACAAATTCCTTTGGGACAGTTAAGTATATTTGATTGATGTTTTTTAAGTGTGTTTTCTCTAATCTGGTTCTGAAGGAAGTTTTATTTTGGAAAACTACTGGATACTCCACCGCGTCAGACGTATGTCAAGTTGCTCGGTCACGCATTAAAAATGGATTCACTACTTTCGTAACCCATGTGCTATCCTAGGTATGTTGATGCTTGGAGTAGGGTCAACTTGACCCCACAATACAACGCGCTGAAATTTTTTTTCTTCAATGATTTTTGATTTTCACTGGCGTCCGTGGCAGACATTAAATCCTGTCCACCTTTAGCCACATCCATCATGGGATGGCTAACACATCAATGTAAGGCTGGGGTCATCTGTTCCCCATAACACAAGGGCTAAACCGGGTGAGCCGACTGCTAAATTGAAACTCCCAAGCTAGCAAAATTAGCAAAAAACAAACATATTTGGAAAGTTAAATTTTTGCAGAAAATAGTCAGTGAGCAAATAGAAGTCTTTGATTTCAAAATAAAAGAATCTGGTTTTATCAGAGAAAAACCTAAAAGTCTTTACACCTTTACCCCTAAAAAGGAATAATATTCAGAAAGTAGGTGTCTGATGTTACGAGAATGCTGATAAAAAAGTTGCTCCAAGAGTTTGTTATGGCCCCGACGGGCAAACCTGTCTGAAAAACAGACTGTAACATATAAAAAGCTGGACACCAGGAATATGAGGATCATAGTTTTATTAAATAAAAAAAAGAAACCTTGTCCTGTAAAGAAGGAACAAAATTAAATGATTAGTGTGCTGGTTCAAACAGAAAATCAAAACAACAGAAAACCATAATACATAGAATCTGCATCCTGGACGAGCCCCCAAATATGTTACGGCCCCAATAGAGTAACCTGTCATGAGTCTACGGGAAAAACTACAAAATAAGACCATTACATATTAAACTGGACACCAAGGGTAAAAGGAACACAGTTTATTAAATACATGAAATCCTGTGTCGTGATACAAAAGAAACAATATGAAATAATTAGTGTGCTGGTTCAAACACAAATACAAACCAAAAGGATTGGACCCTTGACCAAGCATAAAATACGTCAGGGAGACGGCTGACCCAGACACGTCGTCCGACAGTTGTTACAGACAAGAGCTTTGTTGAAAAGCTAGCAACGAAACAATGAAGCTAAAGTTTGCCCACATTTCTTTAAATTCACAGCGCAACTGTAGCAGTAAAGCAGCTAAAGCACAAACAATAACTATAACAAGCGACAGCTTCACCCATCTCAGCCAGGCGGAGCAGCTGCTGTGTGCTAACAGGAAGCAGCTGGATACCATAGTAGATATGTGTTGTAAAACAAGTGGCTAAATGATCATCAAATGCATCACTTAAAGTGTCACATTCTCTGTTTGCTGAAGCATCTGCAGAGCGGCGCCGTTCACCGGGGCTCCTTTTAGATGGACGAGGCTCGCACATGTTTAGAATAATGCTTTTTTTTCTTATAAGCAATACAAAAGAAGAGTTGTTCTGCAATTTTATAATATAGTCTTCAATTAAAAAACTGTGCATTTTTTTGTATTTTTATTAATTTTATTACATTCTGTATTGTTTTTTTAATCTTTAATAAAATATATTAGCCTTTATACCCAACAATGGAACCATAAAAGAGCTGTTTCCGATCCGGTTGACATAAATGCAACTTTTAGAATTTGAACACAGGCAAATTGCACGGGCTCGGTGGGATTTATTATTGCTGACAGAACAGAGCTGCATGCTCACACGTGATAAAGACTCATTTTCTTGAGCGCGCTGCTAGTTTGATAAATAAGGGTGCAGTTCTGCGACATTGGTGTCTCATTTTCTCTGCTACATATAGGAAATATTATGTTATAATTTTAATTACTCTTTTGTAACATTAGTTTTCTTTCATGTCTTTATTACTGTTTCTATATTTATGAAAGTCTTCGTTTTCTTTTTTCGCTCTGAAAATTAAGGCATCGTCTGACTCGAGTGGAATATTTTTAAAATTCATTTAGCAGCAGGAAAGCCAAAAGTCCTAAAGTTAATTACTAGGATGATTGCAAAGTAAAAAGTTAAGAAAGAAAGGGGAAAAAAAGTCTGATTGTAATTAATGACGTTCAATGGAGGTTAAACAAAACTTGAGAAAAATGCTTTTGAAGAAATTGATATCATATAATAGTAGTTTTTTTTGGTCATATGCTCTAGGAAAAAGTGGAAAAAACAAGAAATATTGAAAAGTGAGTGAGAAGAAGTAAAAGCCTTGCAAATTCTTACCTCCAAGCTTTTAGACCAAACTTATCTAACTACACCCAGTGCTCCCACCACCTATTATAATCCTGTTCCCTCTCTACACTTTGAGCACACACAAATAACTATAGATAAATATACACACGGAAACATTCAACTCACATTTATCATGTATAAACCATTGATTGTATATAGAGAACTGGATCGAGAAAGTGTGACGCCACCCATAGAAAATGAAATGGCTTACGGTTCCAACCAAATGAAGTTCATTCTGTTGCCATTTTTCAGCTGTATGTCCGTCGCCATCTTGAAAGCCAATATCCTCATTAGGCCGTGATTGGTCCATGTCGGTCTTAGTGTACGTTTCCGTGGGAACCACTCTCTCCAATCAGTAGTGAGCATTACAGTAGGTCACACCCCTTCCACTGAAAATGAGCTCAGGAGAATCTGTCACCAACTTTTATTGAGGTATCTGATTAGTCAGTTTATAACTTGAATAAGTTGCGTTAAAGCAAAAGCATCATGGAAAATTAATTTTCGATTAATTTGGAACAATCCATTAAAAGTTTTATTGTCAATGTGATTGGTAAATACATATCAACAAATAATCTTGCACCATTAGAAGTTATTTATGGATCGAAAATGCTTTCATCCAATTTCTGCGTGGGTATTTCTTGATTTGTAACTTGTTTTTGCGGGTAACTGTGGATTTGTATGTTCGCAAACAAGCTCTGTGACCCCGACCCGTGCATTGAGGGAGTGTATCAGGCAATTGGTGCATACTTTTTAAAGATTTGTATGTGTAGTAAGTTTCAAACTGGTGTCATTTTATGTTTTGTGTGTGTGTGTGAATTATATTATGTATTGTGTGATTATATGTGAAGTGCACACAGTTTTTCAAAGACTATATTGTATGAATTTCAATGAAGATTTACGCACACAAAAATTGGATGAAACTATTTTCTCTCCATATTTATTCTACTTGTTTTTTTCATCTTTGGAAATAACATGAACTTGGCCTTAATATGTTCATCTACCATTTTATCTTATGAGGACTCAATCAGTCTATCATAAAGTTGCCACATACAAAATGTATTTTTTTTTTTAATATTGCTAAACGTTCAAATTTATTGTCAGTTGCAGTCATCATGCTTTCCAGTTCTTTAAGATACAGTGTTTTATCCACATATAATGTAACTCCTCCTCCACCTTCATTTACCCTGTCACATTATTTAAGTTAATAGCCTTCAACTCCTTATGTCTATAAAATTGCTATTCAATTTGGGATCTAATCAGTACACATTTGAGGTTTCCTACATTTTAAATATATTTTATGGGAACTAAATGAAAGACAAAACTAGACATGGAAAAACGGATGCAATCTTTTTCTTTCAAGTCAATACCAAGAGTTTGTTGCATTTATTCATGAATCCATTGTTCATCTCCTGCCACGTCTTTAGATTACTGAAAACCACACGCCTGACTGAAGCAGGAGCTCCGGTTATCCGCGTTTGTCGCCAAAAAACTGTATTTGTGCCATAACTGCCAACCCAGTCTGCAGGAAGATCTCAGAATGAAAGCGCAGTCTTTTTCTCTGTGTTCAAAGCCCATAAACGGGGAAAACGATTCCTCTGGGAGTTGTTAAACCTTTGAATTAGATTCGGTCTCCCATGTTTTAGGTCTCTCTTCCATTTTATTCTCCTTTACAAACATGTGTGCTGTCCACCATGCAGTCCATGATGTATATATGCTGGATGCTGTAATCTTGGCTTCCCTTTTATCTCAAAGGGAATGGCCCGCCAGAATAAAGCCCCAAAAGGCATAAACTGTCTGACTTAAAAAAATAAATAAAATAAACTGCATGTGTGATTAGTTCATGTTTGAAGAGGGATTGACTTAATGGTTTTGCTTGTGACTTCAGATGAGTCTGAACCCAAAGCGTTGTAAGAGGAGGACCACAGAGAATCCACTTAAAAGAAGAATAAATAGGATCTTTCTTCAGTCATTACTGCTCTGTTGTATCTCTCCTTGATTCCTAAAGAGGCTTGTGTGTTCATCCATCTTTCATGCTTCTTGCGTACTTTTCATCAGTGGAATGGGTTCAGTCTAAGTCCTCTGTGCCCCCGTGGTCCCCCCCTAAAAATAAAGCAGCTTTATCATCCACTACCTGCATCCCTCCATCTAGCAATCTCCTCTCGTTGCCTGGGGGAGGAGTGTATGTGTACATACATTGATGTAAGTTGTGTGTTTAGCCATTAGTTTTTGCTTTTGTGTGCGTGTAAGAGAAAAAAAAACAAAAAAACAACTCATCTCCTTACTCATCTCCTGCCGGAACAAATGCTTCCTGAGTGAATTTTGCTTTCGGAGACACAATCTCCCCTTTCCAACAATAGCGCTTCCTTTTCTGAAACCACAAGAAGAAATTCTTAGAGAACGGAAATATTGGCGCTACAACTTCTACTTGTCCTAGTTAAGAGGACATGATGTTCATTGCTCTTTAACATGTCTGATGAGAGGAAAAAAAAACACTGGTGTCATGTCAAGAATGACATTAGCTGAGCAGTGGAGTAAAAGGAGGGCAAGAAATGCCAGGCATCTGTGTCTGATGGTGGGGGGTAGAGATGTTAATGGGTGAGTGATTTTTCTGCCTTTCTGTCTTCGACTACAATGGAGCATATGTTTCCTGCTTGTGGCTGAGTATTTCTAATATGTCTGTGCGTTTACATGTAAAATACATGATTTTTCTTTTTTTGCAAGTACGTTTTTTTTTTTTTTTATGTAAGACACTGAAAACAGAGCTATACTTTAGATCTGTTTTTAGCGATTTTGCTAACTGGGCGGAAAAGCTCTTCTGTAGCTCTACATGTCATCCCCATTGTGGAAAGTTAGTGTTAGCATGGTTAGAAGAGCAAAAATCTTAATTATCTTCTTTATAAAAAGAGCAGCGTTCACTAAAGTACTTGTAACCCTCGACTAACTTTGACTGGGGTGTCAGAGAGAAATGATCCCCCATACGAATTTGGGGAAGCAGCTGTGCAGAAAACTGACGTTTGTACTTTAATCTGTGAACAATCTTAGAGGGGAAAACGAATACAACCAGGTAGAACATTTATAAAATAAATATGGTTCAAATTTCAGTTACAATTGGTTAGGTTACCTTTTATTATTTACGTAAAAATTGCTGTAAATGTCGTTCAGCTATCAACTTTGTTGTTCTAAACCTGTAAACAGGAAGTCACATTACGCATGTAGGGCGTCACATGAAAAGAGTGTATTCATGTAACTCCAGCCATTCAATTAAATTTTATTTATAAAGCGCAATATCACAAAAAAAATTGCCTCATTGGGCTTCACGCTGGCATTTTTACAGAAGCAGAAAGTCAGTCGTGAAATATAAACAATAGCTAAAAATTAAACAGGCTAAATAAAACTGGTTACCCCTGTCCTTAGACCCAAAGGAAAATAAGGAAAAACTCCTAAAAAACCTGATTCAAGAAAAAAGAAGAAACCTTAGGGATGCCCACATGAAGGAGGGATCCTCTCCCCAGATGGACAAGAGATTTACCAGGATAATTAAAGAAGAATTGGCTTATCTATCTCCACAACTACGTATTTGAATAGAGTTCAGCCAGATAGGACTGGGGGACAGGTGGGGGCGAGATCCACAGCCAAGATGAGCCAGAGGTGCAGTCCACGGCCAAGAACAGAAGTACAGATGATCCACCAGGAATCACTCCCACTCAAGGATACAAGACGATGTCAGAGGCGTGGTTTACGGTCCGGAACAGGAGATTCTGAAGTAAAGAAAAGCAGCTTCGCCCTGATATGCTGCACTACACAGCAGTAAAGTGCAGATGTAATCAATGTGAATCAGCTGATTCTGTCACATACATTTTTTTTATTTTTTATTTATTTTTTTTTATATGGGGTCTGCACCAATATTTAATGTTTAGAATGTAAAATGTTGAAGAATTTTGAGGATGAAAAAGCTGTGGTGAACATTTTCAGGTTTTGTTGTTAAATTATCAAAGCAACAGTGATTTTTATGCTTTTTACATTGTTTATATTACTGCTGAACTTAACCAGAAGATTGACAAGAAAAAGTTTCAAGTGACAAACACCCCTTTTTTACATGTAAATCTTTGTGTTTTTAACAGTTTTGCTGATTTTAATCTCTTAAATAAAAGTATAAGTAAAGTGAGAGTCGTGGTTTGATTCGGATCACCACCTAAGAAACAACCCACTGCCCTAATTGCAGTCCAGCACTGCTATAATGATAACTTAAAAGCAATACGACATGGTTAAACTCATATAGCAGTGTGTCTTCTGTTGTACTACAACACTGCTGTCATCAAACAAGATTGGGTTTGTGAAAGAAGACCATTTTTGTCTGATTCTGAATGTCTGGACTCAGTTGTTGTTGTGGGAGAAGGTGGAGTGATTATGGCTGCCACTGACAAAGAAGCAGATTACAACCTGAACACACTCATGGCTGAGACCAATCACTGAGAAAAGAAAGCTGTGGAAAATCCAAAGAGCTTGAAACAGGATTGAAGGTCGACAAAAACAACGGAATTTATAGAGTTCTGCTTAAACAGAAACAGGACGGATGACAGCTCAGTTTATGGGCTTTTGTGGTCGTCAGAACTGAACTGACATTCAAAATCAACCAAACCACTTTGATTGGCTCTCACCTGATACTTACAGACCTGAACTTTTCTCCTTTTTCCCACTGTAAGTGACAGCAAAGTGATTCAAGGACCCTGCCATCAATTTAGCAGCCAAAAAGGTCAAAATGAAACAGACTATAGAATTCTGACCTGCACATGTGAACGTTTCCTCAGTGAACCTGTCATCCGTGTTTCATTCACACTCTTAGAATCCTTCATCTCTTTTCTGCTTTTTCTCTCCCACAGTTTTTGGTCTTTATAGTTTCGGATAATTCGTACAATATTATCCGTGTTTAGTTTTTGCTTTTTTCCAGTCGCATCTCAGACTGACAGATCAAAAGCAGGCCTGGAGCTGAAGTTTGAGTTCAGAAGTTCATTCAGGAGCTTGAATGCTTCGGTGTACACTGATGAGCTTTTCATGAAGCTTTCAAGCTTTAAATTGCATTTACTGAATGGACCGACCATGACACCACTTACTGCTCTGCGGCCTGTTGTTTTGGAGTCATGACACCTGTATTTATCAGAGTGCATTGTGAAGTTTGTCAGTAAAACCATCTATTAAGCTCCACTTGAGTCATGAAATACAGATAAGATCATAGATTGGGGTTGTTACTAATGAGCTTTCTTGGCTAAGAGGCTCTGGTCTTACTAAGAGATGAGGATCAAACCTAGTGATATGAGGTGCTAAAGTCAGTTAAAGACCCACTCCAATCATATAGGAGTGATGGCACCATCATCACCCAGACAAATTACTCACATGTGCAAAACCATACTTGGCAAAAAAGTTGATTCAGACTCTGATCTTTCCCAGTGGTCTTTTAAATATGATTTTGCCAAAATCCAAAAACCTGTGTAGCTTTCAAGGACATCGTTTCTGCAGAGTGGCAGGAGTTCATTAAAATTTTTCACAGAGTTTTGAGTGGGACCATTGGCACTAAGTAACTCCACCCCCTTCCCCTCTTCCTTCCTGAGAGCTCAGAGCATGGAGCTAGTGGGCCACCTAGCATCACAAAAAAACTCTTTTACAAACTTTTTTTTTTGTCTCCTTATGATTCAAAACAATTTGATTAAAGGAATACTTTATTTAAATGCAATAATGTATTTTATTACATCAGAAAAAAAATAAACGTATATATTTTCAAGCCGAACACTTTGAAGCTTTTATTTCAAAATGTCAGAATTCCCACCCTAATCCTTAGCTACTAAAAATCTATACAGTGCGGGACTATTTATCTGCTCTGGACTTAAAAAGCAATTTGGACACCAAGCTCACTATTTTTCTTTTTGTTTTTCTAAACGCCATACATGATTTTACTAACTCCTCAAGGTGAAAATCAAATCAATAAAAAGATTTTACGACGTCTATTTCCGACTCTATTGTGTTCTGATGATGAAAACATGGATGGTTTATTATAAAAATACATTTAAACATCTTTTTTTTTGGTTTTTCGCAAAAATTGTTTATCACTGATGCATTGTGGTCTATATTTCCTAATGTAGTGAGCATCGATGCATGCTACTTTTTTGCAAAGACTTCTGGGAAATTTCTAGAGCGCTCAGTTTTTGAATTGTAGATTCAGAGCCGATCTGGTTTCCTCTGTCAGTAATGATCTGCTCTGTTTTGGAAAAGGTTCTCTCAGGTGTCTATAAGTTTGTTGTGGAGGAGATTCTATTTGGAATGATTTTCCTCTGAACTCTAAATTCTTCCTTTGTGTTATTAATTATAGTAAAATTATTCCAGATTTCATTAGTTTCTCTGTCTTTCACTCATACTTGTTCCATGTTTTGCTGCACCTGCGGGCGCATCTCTTTGTGCGTGCGTGTGCGCGCTCAGCGCCCCTACCCTTCCGCGTGTGCACTTGCACTCAACGCACCCCACCCTGCTCCACTCAGCCCACCCACGCACCCCCACACAGGCCGGGTTTGACTGTTCACGTCCGTCTTGCAGAGAAACAAGTAATAGAGGACTAAAGAGAGTTAATAAAAAAGAGCACGGCTCCCGCTGAGGACTCAGAAAGGAAACAGGTACAAAGCTGCTTCCTCATTCATGACTGTTGTCATGGCAGATTGGTCAAAGTTGCGGTGAAAAAAAATGTTGCAGAGTGCGCAACAAATCATGGGGTTTGCTTAAATTTGCATTAATAGTTGCGGTTGCAACAATGCCAAATCCTGGAAAACTGAAAAACACTTCTTAAAATCTCTGTAAAAGTAAATGAACTAGCTTTTAACCCTACTGTCAGTGTTTAAATGCTGCTTTCCTCACAGCTTGAATTTGAATGCTGTCCTCTTGTTATTAAATGCAAAAGGTTTTGATCTCTTCTAGCTGCATAAGCTCCATGTTTGAGGTGTTAGATGGCGGGGTGCCTACGATTTGGAGGGACCAGTCATCCTGTGGACTTGGCATGGTCTTGCTCCCATGGAGCCGGCTAAAATGCTCCACAGGTCATACCTTGTTTCTTCTTGTCAACGCTCGCAGGTAACATCATGCAATATACAGCTCCCCACGCTATAACTCAGTGGCCTAGGGGTTTTGGCACAACTTCAGATCAGCGTGTGCAGCAGTGCAAGAGCCTCCGTCCTAATTGAATTATCGGAGTGCAAAAACAGGCATCACGCAGGAATCCTGTCCGACTCGTCTCTCAGCGCCCAGCCGGCCGACTACTGTAGCTCAGGCAGGTGGTCTTTCAGAGAAAGACAGACGCAGTGTGTGTGGATTCTTGAAGGTCTGTGTGCAGGCGTTTGAGCTTCTTTCCTTTTGTGTGCGCATGTGTGTGTGCACACATCAAGGAGCTCCAAAGGATCCAGGGTAATTTCGGTGTCAGAGGAAAGTGTGATTGAGCAAGAACCCTTTCACCAGCGGGTCGAAGTAGCCACAGGCTGGAAGACAAGAGGAGATAAAAGGCAGAAGTCTTATTTGTCCCTTGTTTTTTCTCTTTATTCCGACTTACAGTTTTTATTCCCTTTACAGTTAGCCTTATTTATTTTCTCTAAGCTAACCGGGATCCCTTATTTTGTCATCTTTAGCCTATTTTTCACAATATGTAATTTAACCATGAAATGTTTTGTGGAGGTTTTAGCAAATCAGATTGCTATACTGTGAGGATCTGAGCCTCTGGAAATAATCCTGCTGGAATTTGTGTGTGAGTGGGTGGGGGTGTGTATGCATGTGTGTGTGATTTATTGACCATCTGGCATAGACAGACCTGACGATGAATACAATCGCAACAGATTAGAATGAGGTGGAAGGGAAAGCTCCTTTTCTCTCCTTCATTTAACTCTGCCTTTCTTGCCTCCCTTGCTTCATTAAACCTGCTCCACTTCTTTACTTTGAATCTAAAAGCGTGTGTGTGTGCGTGTTTGTGTGTGTCTAGTATTGCTCAGGTTATGTGGAACTCTTTGGCATCACCATGCCTTAGATAGTTGTAGTCCAAAAACTGAATCTTAACCCTCGTGGTATCTTATGGGGTCTAGATGACCCCACCCTTACATTGATCTGTGTTCCCTCCCATGACAAAAGTGGACAGGATTTAATGTCTGCCAATGTCTGTGAAGATTTTAAAAAAAATCCTTAAAAAAAAAGTTCAGCACGTTTTCTTGACCCCACTTTTAATGTAAACATGCCTAGGGTAACTCAAGGGCTACAAAAGCAGCAGTGTAGCTAGAAATTTTATGTGTGGGGCGGAAGACAGGCAGATGACTTTGAAAGGGTGGCAAATGAAGGCGTTACGTAAAAAAAAAGACAAAATATGTAAAAAATGTCGTTTGAGGAGCTCAAAATTTCATTAAAAAATATTCCAAAAAAGCTTGTTTTTATGTTTCGTGATTGTTGCCAATACTGATATTATTATTGCAAAATTTTGGGGTCAAAACTTTTTGCTTCGGGGGTGGGGGGGTTGCCCCATCTTATCCCCCTTAGCTCTGCCTCTAAAAGAAAAAAAGAAAGAACAATTTTCTTATTTTCTGTCTTGCAAGAAAAATAATTTTATCAAGAAAGTTTTTCATTATCAAAATAATCTTAGTTTAAAGACATACTCCAATGAAAATTGTATTTTCAAAGTGTTCTTGTTGCTTTTTATTTGCTAGAGGACATGTATAAAGAATATTAAGATTAAAACTGCATTTTAATTAGTATTTAATTTAGTATTTCTTTATTTACATTATTTGCAGAATCCGAATTCCTTCCCTACCATCCTGTTTCTCCGTACCTCTCCAATTGTAGGGGAATTTGAAGTGATAGGGTTGTCCAATATCATTTTTTTAAGGAGTAACCCTCACTGCAGAAGGATGAAGAGCCCTCCGCCATGAGGGGGATCCATGTCGTGCTATCCCGCTTAGGAGAGATGCATTTCTTCATGTGGTTGTGCTCCAAGCACATTTGTTTACATTTAAATGTAAGTAATGACGTTTTGTTTTTGTGTGACTTAAAACCAATGTTGTTATGTATTTCCGAGTGCTATAGCAGCGCCGTGCTAACGTAGCTGACTGCCGACTATTGATGAAGTCATCGAGTCTGAATTTGAAGACACTATTTTTCCATAACTCTCCATTTGGAGGGTTTAATGTTGGGTAAGAAGAAGCCATTCGGATTCGGCCATTGTGAATAAGGGACAGACGAAGAAATGCAGTTGGAAAAAGCTTGGACTTTTGACATAGAAGCTACAATCGGTGAGCCACAAGCTCCATGCTCTGCTCTATTCCAATGCACCCACTTGAAGACAAATAGATCCATGAACATCTTTGTTTTCCAAGCCTAAGCTCTGGCTCTAAACTGTATGGCTGGATAGCTTCGAAATTGCTCACCATTTTTGTAGGACCGATTATGTTAGGTTAGGGTTATGAGAGGTCATAAGCTAGAAGGAGAGCGTGTTAACAGATGGATGATGGGAAATTGAGGCGGGCTTCCTCAAAGGTAAATTTCTAATGAACGTCTGCAGAATATTTTCCTAGAAAATGACACGTTTTTTTATTTTGGCTAAAAATGGCATAATCATACTCAAAAGACCACTGGGAACACTTAAAATATATAAAAGATGATCAAAGTTGGATTATGATGGCCCACAAAGTTAGATTTAGGTTCTAGAGATTCATGCTTGTATTTCTGCTGAATGTGACATCACAACAAACCTGCTGAGCACGCATTCCTGACTGGATCAGCTTAAGAGTCCACAATCATGGTAAAGAGTGTGAACTGTCCAATGTCAAAAAGGCTAATGGGTGAAAAACAGCTTCACTTAAGGCTGAAGAGCAAACAGCCATGGGGGAAGAGGGAGCGCGTGAAGGATATTGCTGCTAGAGAGAAAGGAAAAAGGACAGGAAGAGTGTGCGTTTGGATTCCCCTCATCTCTTCTACTCCACTCTGCCTGGCAGTCATTTACCACGAGTGGCTGTGACCCCTCTTTCTGGCACGCAGCATGTTAGCCGTATCAGCAAGTGTTTGTGTGCATTTGTGGGTGGATATTTCCTCGTGTCGTGGCTCCATTAGTTCATGTGTGTCTGTATTTGCTTAAAGTGGGCTAACCAGGAGTCACTCAGACAATGATTTTTGGGCAGATTCTCTCATATGT
>NC_050512.1:21104555-21106477 GCF_002922805.2 Oryzias melastigma
GGGGCGGGCCACGAGGACAGAATGTGTCTCATCCACAGACTGATCCCTCTTGTGAAAATGTGTATTTACCAGATGAGGCAAGCATGAAAAGCGCTGTATGCTGACCTTGAGAAAAAGTCATGCTGAAATGAGGGATGTTTTTTTTCCCCTTGAATTCTTGTCATTTCATGCATTTTTTACACTGAAGAACAAAGTCATCTGTAGCATTAAATATTTCATGGTTATTAGTCCTTTTTCTTATATTCATGTACCTATTGTGTTGTTTTGTTTACAATTAGTACAGGGTCACCACAATTCAGCTTGCTGCAGATTAGAATCATGAAATAATAATGGAACCTGTCTTCCTAACACAGCAACAAATGCAAATGAGCTCCTTATCTCTCTAAGGTGGCAGTTTTAGGAAACAAGCATGACGATTTCCTCAGAGGCGGGACATTCCTGTCATTAGATTATGATTATGATGATGGAAGAAAAATCCATCGTTGGAAAAATCAACGGAGAATGGAAGAATTACTCAGCGCTATTTTAGAACTATGGCCTAAAGCCAATCCCAACCAAATCATGAAAACTGGGTGTTAATTGTGTTTTTGTGACAAAATTTGACAAAAGCAACAGAATTTCCTCCTAAGCAGAATTTATTTTTTAAGAAGCTTATTTCTTTCCAAAATGCAAATGAAGTGTAAAAAAACAGGTTAATGCATTAATTTATAACAATATTTTCTGTGTTTTTAGACTTTAAAAACACTGTAAAAAGGGTAATTTAAGGTTACAGATAAGAAATGACATTTTCAACAGTGAAAATGTCCTTCCTTTGTAACTCAAAAATAATCATTCTTGCACATAATTAAATAGTTTCCTTTTTTTTTTGCTCCTAAAACATCTAACAATGTTGTTAGTAACATTAAATCGTGGACAATATGCGTACAATTTTCCATTTTCAATACAACTTAACAAAAGTAAAAGCAACAATTTTTCGCAAGATGTTGGATTATTTCAAAGTTTAAAAAAACGTTAAACAACATGTTTTTCTTAGCAACTTGTAGTTGTGTAAACAGGCCTGCTGAGCCACATAAAAAAGGTCTTCCTTAGAAGTGAGTGTAATACTAGGGCACTGTGGCAATGGAACAGCCTTGATTGCACAAAACAAGTCATTTTATTTAAAAATAATTACTTTGTGAAAGGGAAAACTGACATTGTCAACCTACCTATTCTGAAATCATGCAGCAAAAGTCTATTGATGCCAATCTGCTCAGCGCTTCAACAAAAAAAAGAGGAGAATTCATTTATTTAGCTGCAAAATTCATGGTCAGAGTAAACCTTGACCATGAAGCATTCATCTTTGTCATCTATTGAGGTTAGGTTGCTCTCTGTGGCGAAAACCTTTCTAAAGCCTAAAATAATAAGAAGCTACTTTAGGCCATTGTACAGAAACCTTGAAGAACCTGGTTTACAGCTCTGTAAGACACAAGAATTGTCGATCCGAACCTTTCTGTCAGATTGGTGAATGTGAATAAACAGATGAAGTCAAATGTGATGAATTTTTTTGCATCATTTTTGCTATTTTAGCTCAGAAATAAGGTTGCAACTTAAGTGGAGGAACGGTTTTATGACTGTTAGTCTTCAACCGTTTATGCTATTCCAAATCGCTTCAACCAAGAGCTCTATCTGCATTCATGATGTTGTCATAGTGACCTCACTTTAATATATATATATAACTGTGAAAAAAGGTATAGCTAACATGCTGCTCCATCGTGTTTGATTTAAACTTTTAACTACTGTATATCCTTTTGTTACATAAAAAATTCCTTTAAAAAAAATTAATTTGTTTCCAGACTTTTATACGCTGTTTTTTTTAACTAAAACATTATAAAATATATATTTTTAAAATAAACTGAAGACATAAACAACAGTATGCAACTTTA
>NC_050512.1:21107208-21111202 GCF_002922805.2 Oryzias melastigma
AAGGTCTTCCTTAGAAGTGAGTGTAATACTAGGGCACTGTGGTAATGGAACAGCCTTGATTGCACAAAACAAGTCATTTTATTTAAAAATAATTACTTTGTGAAAGGGAAAACTGACATTGTCAACCTACCTATTCTGAAATCATGCAGCAAAAGTCTATTGATGCCAATCTGCTCAGCGCTTCAACAAAAAAAAGAGGAGAATTCATTTATTTAGCTGCAAAATTCATGGTCAGAGTAAACCTTGACCATGAAGCATTCATCTTTGTCATCTATTGAGGTTAGGTTGCTCTCTGTGGCGAAAACCTTTCTAAAGCCTAAAATAATAAGAAGCTACTTCAGGCCATTGTACAGAAACCTTGAAGAACCTGGTTTACAGCTCTGTAAGACACAAGAATTGTCGATCCGAACCTTTCTGTCAGATTGGTGAATGTGAATAAACAGATGAAGTCAAATGTAATGAATTTTTTTGCATCATTTTTGCTATTTTAGCTCAGAAATAAGGTTGCAACTTAAGTGGAGGAACGGTTTTATGACTGTTAGTCTTCAACCGTTTATGCTATTCCAAATCGCCTCAACCAAGAGCTTTATCTGCATTCATGATGTTGTCATAGTGACATCACTATAATATATATGTATATATATAACTGTGAAAAATGTAGAGCTAACATGCTGCTCCATCTTGTTTGATTTAAACTTTTAACTACTGTATATCCTTTTGTTACATAAGAAATTCCTAAATAAATGAATTTGTTTCCAGACTTTTATGGGTTTTTTTTAACTGAAACATTATAAAATATATATTTTTAAAATAAACTGAAGACATAAACAACAGTGTACAACTTTACAAAAACTTGATTCTTTTTATGTCTTATGTAACTGATAATGCTGGACGAGGTGTGCATGGTGTGGAAGCCTGAACTGTCAGATGCAAAGCGGAGGATGGTTCCGTGAGGTGCGTTAATTTCTGATAATGCACACTTCGTCCAGCACTATCCCTCTTATACCGCTTTTCCTGATTTTTAATACTTCCTTTTTTTTTTTTCGGTTTAGATTGTTTTCCACAAAAAGCAGACTCTTTGTACGTAGTACAGCCGCTGAGCCGGCACCAGCATTGACTGTGGCGGCAAAGAAAGCCAACACATAAGCTTTTGTCACGTTATCGCATCTTTTTGTCCAGATGATGAAGCAAAAATTTGTTTTAATGAGCCTGAGTAGTGACATACAAGATTTGGGCAACGTGACCAGAACTTTTTTTTTAGGTGTGCATTATCATTGTGGATTATCACTTTTTAATTCACACATAGCAGCCAATCAGAATCGAGGATTCACCCAGACCATGGTTTAATATGAGATAAATAACTATGTTATATTTCTAAACACCTTATTGCTGGCTCTGCCTTTTCTTAATTATTTTATAGGAAAAAAACTAACAAGGCAGATGTTTGTGTATTAATTTTGGTAAGATTACCAAAACAAATATGAAATAAATTGTCTTATTCATTTATTGAGGAATCCAACTGCTTAAAATATGTAAAACAGCAAAATAATTATTTCTAAAATGCAAACTAAAACAGGTGAATTATACAATACATTTGTTTGAATCATTTTACAGAATTCATAAACTTAATGTGTATATATATTTAACTTATCTATTATGTGAGTTATAATAACCCAGGTTTAAATTGTGAATATGCTTCACATACAAAAATCTTTAATTAGAATATGTGAAACTACTGTAATTTGACTACTGTAATACATTTCTTGTAGGCACAACAGCTATCTTTAATTACTTTAAAAAAATCATCTAAATGATTATCTGAAGGCTAAAAACACTTAAAAAAATTATAAACACCTAAAAAGAAAAAGCAAATTGTCGACACTTTATCTCTTTAGGTTTGCCCTTTAGTAAAACGTAGTACACTTGCATTTTATCTTAAGTATACTTGAGTACAAGTGCAAGTATAGCAAATATACTACAGACCAGCACATCTAGTATAGGAAGAATAACTGAATATGTACAAGCTGGAACATTTTACAGTATCGACTAAGTATACTTAAAGCACACTTAAATAGACGATTTTTCCTAAGCTGATTCCAAATCAAGACTTATATGTTACAAAGTGATTTATTCTCACAAGATATGACCCAGTAATATTTTCCTTGTTGTAGATAATTAAGTTTTACCGGCCAGATACTAAGAATATAAAGCAGTCACCACAGGGTGGAAGACAGCAGTGTTCACTGTTTAATGGAGATGTTCCCCGTGAATCAGGATGATGGATGTGCTGAACTGGCTGTTTGGCTCCAAGGCCCTCAACAAACTGCAATGTTTCCATCTAGTGGCAGAGAAGGAGAATGCAGTGACAGAATTTATTAATGGATGCTGTTTTATTCCTTGACGGTGCTGATTGTGCACGTTAAACACACACAGATATTTCACAAAATTATATAGAAAGTAAGAGGAAGGTAAACAAGAACATAACATTTTTGACTAAACTAAAACTTAAAATTTTATGGCACCTCAATTAATTCTTAATGTCAAACCTAAGTATGAGCTGCTTAAAAAAGTTTATATTTTGAGGAAAAATTTTGGCAATTTTATATTTGAAACTTTTCCAAAATGTGCTTTTAGCATCATGTAACTCAAAAATGATTTGTTCAGAATAAACATGTTACACTAAAAATACATCAAACTGGAGAAGAACCTGTGATTGAGAAAGGACAGTTATCCAATCCCTAAATTACCATTTAAAATCCTACTGTGATCATCTTTTGATCTATTGTAAAAACGTTCCTAGTGATGAGCAATATTGGAACTATTCAGTTTTGAGCCAAATGCCACCTCGGACAAGGAAACCAAAGACGTACATGGATCTATTTGTCTGTAAGTGGAGCAGGGAGCTTGTGGCCTACAGATTGCGGTCACTGCTACCAGTTTTTCTGATGGCATTTTTTTCTGCATCTGCTCTTGATTCACTATGATTTGAAATAAAAAAAATATCTAAAAACACAGTTTTAATCTTTATTTTCTTTAATTATACTTTTTACCATAAGAAAAGTGCTGCACAAACATGTTAAAAACACCCAAAGCACATTTTTCATTGGACCTTCTGTGGCACTAAACTCATAAAACATCCTCGTCATGGTTTGACAGATGCTGAATGACAAGCATCAATGTTCTGACCCCGACCTCCTGTATGGAAACATGGAGGCAATCACACGTTTTTTTTTTTTTTTAAACGGGTGACTTATAAACAGGTATTTGCATTTATTTAAATATCAGCAACTGTAAAACCCCCTAACTCCAAAAGGGATTTAGCCATTTAAGAACATGAAGATACTATAAGTAACAGTTCTGGCTGCAATAATTTTTCTGTTTATTCTGTGTTGTATATGCCTTTCATGTCAGAGTGGGACCTCGTTGTTTTTTTTTTTTTGTTGTTTTTTTATTGTCCTGTTTATTTTAGTTCAGGGAGATCCTGCCATTGTTTTATCTTTTATTTAATTTTTCAGTTAAGAGTATTTGTTGAGTGAGCAAAGGTGAGTTTGTTTGTTTTCTTCAGTTCACCCTGAAATCTTTACCTTCTCCTCCATGGGTTATTGATTTATTGTTCATCATTCATGTAAATACATTTGCTTTTTTGTCATTGAGAATGTGTTTTTTTTTGTGGTTGTCAAGTATACATTTTTTAAAAGTTTGCTCAATTAAAACCCCTCGTCAAAGGAAAAAAAGTGCAGGAAATGCTAATGATCTCCCAAAAACATAATTTTTCTTATTTAGGTCGCAATTAGAAGACTAAGAATTAAGCAGATATATTGTTTTATTTTTACTCTGAATTGGTGGAAAATGTCTAAAGAAATGTCTTCTTTGTTTAATGATCTTTGTGAGAACCATAAACACCATGTCTTCATTGGTGCAACTGTTTAAAAGATATTTATTTCAGAATAGTAAATATAATTTTTATTTAAAGAGCCAGTCAAAGAGATTGACA
>NC_050512.1:21111341-21114016 GCF_002922805.2 Oryzias melastigma
TTGTCATTGAGAATGTGTTTTTTTTGTGGTTGTCAAGTATACATTTTTTAAAAGTTTGCTCAATTAAAACCCCTTGTCAAAGGAAAAAAAGTGCAGGAAATGCTAATGATCTCCCGAAAACATAATTTTTCTTATTTAGGTCGCAATTAGAAGACTAAGAATTAAGCAGATATATTGTTTTATTTTTACTCTGAATTGGTGAAAAATGTCTAAAGAAATGTCTTCTTTGTTTAATGATCTTTGTGAGCACCATAAACACCATGTCTTCATTGGTGCAACTGTTTAAAAGATATTTATTTCAGAATAGTAAATATAATTTTTATTTAAAAGACCCAGTCAAAGAGATTGACACAAATGAAATCATCAGTGTTCCGTGTCTGTGATGCCTTCAGTGTTTGTGCAGAGCTATCTAAAGACACTGCAGCAGCCTTGTGTTTTCAGATCTGTCAAAACAGTTCATTGCATCAAGTGTTTATCTGATAAAAAGAGAAGGTCAGAAAGGAGAACATAAAGGAAAAACTGTGAATTAATCAATCCAAAGATGACTTTTCATACAACAGAAATAAAAGAAAGAAAATCTGATTCCACAAGGACATGAGCACCTATAACGAGGTTTACCAACATGAGTTTTTGACTTCTTTCCACAACATTTTCTAACTTTTAGGATTAAATATTTGTTCTGAATTTAGTGCATGGGAAAGACCTATAGATAACGGAGCAAACCGGTTTGTTGTCTTCATTCCGGTTTTAGATATAAACCTTTTATTTACAAACTGAAAGTAGCATGGAAACCACAAAGCAAAAATGTTCCACTGAGCAAACCAATCAAAAGCTTCGCCCTCCTCAGTGGTACATCTGTAACTCGCAACAACTTAAAGATGAAGCTGCGACTGCATCTGCACTAAGGAATATTTACGCTCTTTGACATTTATACTCTTAGCACTCATGGATTCTCTGCACATCATTCTGCCTTTGCTCTGGGGTAACTTATTTTACTTGTATTAAAAGTTGGTCAGGAAAACTTTTTTAAGGAACTTACTGAGCTTTATTTTGAAATTGTAATATTAATTTATCAATCTGTATTACAGGAGCAGTTTCCTGCAGTTTTGATTGGACTTCTGCATCAGTGTCTGAGGTGACAGTCAGACATGGAGACAACATCACTCTCTATTGTGACTGCAGAATAACACACGGAGGACCGATTGTGTGGTTCAGAAACTGTTTCCACGAGAACCACCCTGTTCTTGTTCTAAATGCAACTGATTACAAGCGAAACTGGGAAAAAACTCAGTTTAGATTCCCAAAGAACATTTCCTCTGATTCTTACGACCTGACGATCATCAATGTCACCTATTCTGATGAAGGTTTCTACTACTGTGGAACCAGAGAAATGAAGCTGGAAGACAAAGAACACATTGGTGTGAAGATCTGGTTTAAATACAGCAACATCATAAGAAAAATCTCCATCTGTAAGTATTTTAATCAAATGATTTTTTAATTGTGATTGTGATTTCTACAAAAGTGCTTGAAGTAATAATTTACTAAATTTCCCGCAGTGAATATATACTTCCTGTTTTAAATATCAGAAGGATGAAGTGAAATAATTTAATTTTTACAAATCTTGTAACAGTCTGAACGTTAAATTAAAAACAGGATTTCCCATAATTTGTATTTTTATGGACAAACATTTTTTTTGCATATTTTGCTTTACTGCTGGAATGTAGAAATATGCACTCAGCGGCCTCAGGGTTTGGGTTTGAAAAATAAAATGCTTTTTTTCTAAAGGATCTTCTTCATAAAACCTAAAAGTAAAATAGTTTAACTACTTTTACAACCATTGGAGCATCCATAGTATTAAACATTGAAATTTGTTTATTTTGTTAAGCTTTTATTTGTTTTACAGACTCAGTTCTTAAACTATGCTGCAGTTTTAGCTTTATGCTAATATACAGAAAAGGAAAAATCTCTCTAAAATGTACAAATTGCATCTTTTTTTCATAAGTTGCTACCACAATAAAACATCTTTTTGAAGTATTTTCTCCTAGGATCCAATGTCCACACGTGGACACAAATTCACTTAAAACAAAAGCCCATGGCATTGGATGTTAATGAATACTTATTACTTTGTGTTTTCTATATAGCTTACAACAGACGTCATGCCAGTACCAGTACCAGTACCAGTCAGGAGAACTTCACCGTGTGCTGGACGCTGCTCTTCTCTGTGTGTCCGGCTCTTTCTGTTCTCTCCGCATTCCTCTCAGTTCTGGTTTACAGGATTTGTAAGAAAACAGGTATCTATAATTAATTTCCTCAGTATATTATTTTAAAGTCCCACTCTGTTCAATTTTTGACCTATTGTAAAGGCACCCCTGGTCTTTTATGTATGAGTATACAGGTGTAGCCAAAATCAAAAAAGCCTTAGTTGATTTCTAGAACAAACTATAGTTTGTTCTGCAGTAGTTCATTAGAAATTTGTGAAAGTTGTGGGCAAAACTGTTGATATAGCATAAGCCTACCTTCATTCCCCATCATCCATCTGCAAAATAAATAAATGGCAAATAATGTAGGAGATATCCCGTACAGTTTTGAGTCATACATGGATCTAGTTGTCTACAATTGGATCCATCAGAATGGGGCGGAGCAGGGAGCTCGTTGCTTGCAATAGTATCTTCGAC
>NC_050512.1:21114517-21118808 GCF_002922805.2 Oryzias melastigma
ATCATCCATCTGTTTACGCTCTCTCCCGCTAACTTAAAGCCGCTCGCAACCCCAACCTAACATTACCAGTGCTAAATAAATAAATTGCAAGCAATGTAGGAGTTTTGAGTCATACATGGGTCTAGTTGTCTACAATTGGATGCATCAGAATGGGACAGAGCAGGGAGCTTATTGCTTGCCATAATATCTTCGACGTCACACCTACAAGCTTTTTCCAATGGCCTTTTTTAATCTACTCCTGATCCACTCTACTCAGAAATACAATTCAAAGCTTATTTTACTTTATATATTCCCCCCATCATGAAAAATATGCCACAAGAACACCAAAAACATGATATTCATCAGTGTGGGCCTGTAAGGATTATTTAATGGTCCTAAATCTTGATGCTGTATCATAACATAATCACACATTTTTGATATGTAAACCTTTTTTGCTCTGAATTCTGCAGCAAAATCTTCTCAAAATGCAGATAAGAAACAAAACACAAGAGATCTGATGAGACAGACCCAACCACAGGTAAGAAGTACCAACAGCCTATTAGGATTTTAGAGCATTGTGGTAAAGTAAATGATAAATGGTACATTTATATAAATCTTTTGTGCCCTAACATCTGTTGTCTGTATCTCTTCCTTTGGCCATATTTTCCGAGCTTCTCCTTTGTTTTTGCCACATATGACACTTGTACAAATGGGTTACCATTGGCTTCAAGGGTGGTTTTCCACAACCTCATTGAGTTTCATAACCCTTGTGCTATCCCTTTTTTTTTAAAGGTTTTTATCTTCACTTGAGTCCGTGGCAAAAATTCTGTCCACCTTTGTCCATCTTTGTCAAGGGAGAGATCACACATCAATGTAAGGGTGGGGTCATCTGGACCCTTGATGACAGCATGAGGGAAGCTTCTTTGAGCCCTGTTGATGTTGTACAACTCCAAACATCAATTGAGTGATGTGTGAGATATTGAGTCATAGGCATTCTTGTAAATCAATCCAGGCACTGCAAAGGCAAATGGCTTTGTTCAGCTGTTTCCAGTGCTTCAGGTGTGGCTATTTGACTGTATCTCTTGATCTCTTGATCTCTTGGGAACTTTCTTTTTCATTGCAACTCTTCTCTGAGCTTCCTTGATTTTAGCCTTTGGTATTGTTTCTTCCCATGATTAACCTCATGGCCAAACATTTCCAGGTTCCGTGCTGCTGAAGTGTCTACTAGTTTATTGGTATCAGCGATGGTCATGGAGGGATCACTCTCATTGCTTTATTTTTTTTTTTACAATTTCCAGTAGACTTCCAGGTAGTGTGTCCCTTAACTTTTGCTGTTGGGGTTGCCTGGTGTTCATTCTCATTTTTTGGTCAGTCGCTTCCTTGCTGGTATTTAGTAAAAATATGTTTCCATTTTCTGATTAGTTGTTTGGCCTGATGGCAACACTCAACTCCACTGTTCCTCTTTGATTCAGAGATAATTGTTTGTTTGTCGTAATGTAACACATATGTTTTGTTGCTTTTTACAAACTGAAAGATCCTCATGAAAGGAAAAAAAAATGAATTTCAGGATGAACAAATAAAAATGTTTCATTCCAGGATGAGGATGTGAACTACGCTGCCCTGGAAGTCCAACATTCATCACTGAAACCACAGAGGAAGAGGACAACTCAGACTTCTGATTTTGGCATATATTCTGCTGTCAATACATCTCCGCTGTAGAATGTTTCCACTGATGAGTCAAAAGCTATGATAAGAAGACAAACACAAATCTTTCACACAGATAACATTTCTCTAGGTATTTTTGCTATCCCTATTTTTGCATCCTTTGATTGCTAATTGTTCATGTTTTCAACCCCAAATCTTTCATTACTGTTCTCAAATTTAAATCAGAATTTTTGAACCAAATGTTGCAGTTCCCTTACATGGCCTGTAGTGGGAAGTAATTTCCTACTGTTTCTGCATAATTAGTTGGAAATTTCACCCAAGATAAACTGGTTTTAAATGTTTCTGGTGTTTATTGGTTTATTTTCTATTTTCAGAGCTGCTGAGGTGCATGATTTTGTATACATGTATACAAGTTATTGATAAACCTGAACTCTGTCGTTTTGGATGGAGGAGTTGGGAATATAAGCATGTTTTGAGAAGTAGAATGATTGCAAACTGTTCTCTGATTTGGTTAGATAAATAGCATCGACTCATCAAATCGTTCTGATAGCCATTACTTACCACACAACTCAAGATGACAACTTCTGTTTTCATCTTATAATCAGTCTTTAATTGATTTTGTTCCATCTTTTTAAAATTAAAAAATAAAATACTTTACTTGGTTTTCCAGTAACAGTATCAATTACAGGAAAATTTAGAGGAGGGAGACGTAAAGCAACGTGATCTTCTTCTTCTTTGCCTTTTGACTTTTCCCTTCAGGGGTCGCCACAGCGAATCAGTTTCCTCCATCTGTTTTCGGCATCCTCCACTCTAACACCAGCCACCTTCATGTCTTCATTCACTGCATCCATAAACCTCCTCTGCATGAAGCAATGTTGACACTCTGTTTTATTTAAATAAAATGAATTTGGTTCACCAGTGACAAATCTGCTTTATGTGTACAGTGTTACATTTGGCAAATGTTTTAAGAAAGAACAACTAAGTAAATAAGTTTTGTTTCTGAATGACTGCCAATAAAATCTTCTGTGTTCCCTCAGTGTTTGTACTGTAAATGGATTTAATTCTGATCCATGTTATTTCACTGACAGAACAATATGTAAGACACTATGATGGGTTTGAGGTTTTTTTTAGGATTTTATCTGTCAAAACAGTTCAAGACATCAAGTCTTGTCAGTTTGTGTTTGCCTTTTTTCTTTTAAGGCAATGCTCTTTTGCATTTTAACTCAATTGTTTCTTCATTCAAAGAAACATGAAGCAAAAGTATTAAAAAAATGTGTTTCACAATACACAACAAAATGCCTTTATTAAATATTTTAAGCAATACTTACTTCAACTAGACCTTTTCCAGGAAGTTTCAGACACTTAAGATGACTGTAAATAAGACTCAGCCACAGTCTAAATATAAGAATTAACAGGAAACCCACAGTGACAAGTCGTGTGCCACAAAAAGAGTTAATGATGCAGACAAGTTCAACCTGTAGGTAACTGTAGTCTTACTGAGAAGACTTTTTTCATAATTGAAAGTTTTCAATTTTCAACAGACAAAGCATAATCTTTAATCTTTTGGTCTGTTTAGGAATGGTTTTAAAGTTTAATATTATATAAGTAAATTGTGGTAAAACTGGCCTAAATGAACTTCAGGGAAACATTGAAGCAAACAGGAAGCCTGAAGAAACATGCAGCCCCTTACCCAACGGTAAAACTTTTGCATGCAACCTGATTCAACACACAGATAAGTGCATATAGTCTCTGTTTGGCTGAAAGATCAGATTAGCGAAGATACCAATACGTTTCTATACATTTCAAATTCAAACTTTATTTTAAATGACCAAATGAAATTCAAATGTCTATATTTTATTAATAATGTTTTATATAAAGTAGAACAACGTTCAGCTCTTTTTCCTTCTCGCTCATCTAAACAGTTTTTGGTGCTGATTGTTGTGAAGAGGGCAAAACTGTAATGAACAAATTCTGAACTAGATGTGACAAAAAGGGAACATCTCTTTCCTTAAAAGTTATTTTTTAAAGACATTCTAACTTAAGTTTCTAAAAACTACAAAATCAAATCGAACGGAAACCGTTTGACATGTAAAGCTCACAGGAAACCCACAACAACAACAACAACAGCCCCTCAGTCAACTGCAGATTGAATCATGCAGTCAGATGGAGACTCCAGATAAGTTCATACATTCAACAGCTACTGTACTTAAATGTGGGGCTGTCAAATTCCTGCATTAATCATAATTAATTAACTACAGACAAATTACAGCATTACTGTTTTTATTTCCATTAATCTTATTTTAATCTATATCTATTATGTAAGGGATAATGCCTGACAAGGCGTTCGTTATCAGAATCTAAATGACAACTTAAAAGTCTGATTAAATCACACAATTGCTTAATCAAAGTCCATTAAATTCTGATTGTGGATACCTTGAAGAGCATTATCCCACTTATACCACAGTCACTTATGAATGGAATAAATATTAAATCAATTATTAGTACATTAATCTTATTATTTTTTTGGTTTATATATTATTTCTAAAAAGCGGACTATTTGTAGTGTCTCATGTTGTCACTGTAACATCTTCAGTTTTCCCGCTTGTTTTTGTCCATTCACATCAAAGGAATAAAGTCTACGTAGCTC
>NC_050512.1:21120136-21121792 GCF_002922805.2 Oryzias melastigma
GTTCTCTGTCATGGTCTACCACAGAGACATGTGGTGTCCACTCAAGTGGAGCCACAAAAGCCACACCAGAAATCAAACTAAGCAGCATAAAACAAAGACTTACGGCATATATCATGACAAAGATCTAAGTGTATGTGTGTGTCCATAAAAAAAGCCCTCTCTTCCTCCGCTGATGTTCCCCCTCAAAGCTCGGGGTCCTCTACAGAGGCCTGGGAGCTTGAGGGTCCAGCGAAGTATCTTAGCTGTTCCTTACACTACGCTTTTCTGGACTGAGATGTCTTTGGTTTTTCCAGGGTCCTGCTACATACATATATTATTTGCATTACTTTATTCACAATTTCACATATTTTTTTTATTCAGTCACATTCTTCCGGTTCATCATAAAAACGTCAACAACTCAAGACACTGAGGTGCTGAGGTGTATCTCCTTTCCCAGAGGGGGCGGAGATACACAGAAGAGCGCGCCGTTGGCTACCTCCCACTCAATGCCCCTGCACAGAGAAATGGCATCATCTGACTTAGAAAAAGCCATAGTATATTCTGATGTGCTGAAGACGCTAATCGTGGAGGATAATGATCATCCATTATCAACAATCCTCTTCTGAAGAAGATGCCCTCCTGCACATATTTGAAGGAGAAAGCATGCGCTCCTGGTTTTAAGGCATAGAGAGATGGAGGGAAACCCCTATGTTTTATGTCTATGGACACTCATCATCTGTGTCATAGAATCCGCTGCTGTTTTGGATGTTTAAAAAAATTACTATGTTGCCCGATACGCCAATGTTCCATACTAAATATTTTACAAAGCATGATCAGAAAGTTTTTGATGAGTATGGATCAGTAATGGATATTCTTCGGCTGCGGGGGTGGGGGGGGTTAAACGGTGAGTTTTCTGTATTGGAGGAGTTTCTTATTCGTGGCTGTCTCTGGTCTGAGACTCAGACAATGGACAGCGGGATGCGGTGCTGCAAATTCTCATATAAGAACGAGCTTCTGGATGGGATGTACCACGGGACCATGACTGAAGTCATGGCTGATGTCAAGAAGATGTCAAAAAGATGTGTAAGATGCTGGCCAAGAAAGCATACATACAAGCTTGACCCCCAGATTGAAGGAATGGCTACAGTAAATTCTTGGAAAAACCTCAGACATCTCAGTCCTGAAATGCGCAGTGCTGGGAACAGCTAAGACATTGCTCAGGACCCTCACCCCAGGCTTACACCGCTAGCGTCACGGCTCCGTTCTTTTCGTAACATTAAAAGTGCGAGAGGAACTTCCACTGCAGGCGTTCACGTCTTGTGTCTGCGGACTGGCCTCTGCGTCGCAAATCCGTTTAGTTTGGTTCAAATTTTGACGGACGCCGCAGCTGATCAGCAGAACTTTCTTTGAAGTTGTGGCTATTCGCAATTTAAACCGGAAACCCCGCGAGCGAATTTAAAGTGCATCCGGTATATTTTCAAAATAAAACAAACTTTCCGCTGAACTCGCCAGTTTCAGCGTGTCGTAAACATTACGTAATTTTCGGGTTGCTCAAAGTGTATTGCAGCACAGCGATGTCAGTCATAACCGTGGACGACGAGAAGCTGATCATAGAGATCCAGCACTACTCTGTCTGGGCTGAGCTTTCACAGGCTGTGGCTGGAGCAGCAGCCGGTG
>NC_050512.1:21122945-21124801 GCF_002922805.2 Oryzias melastigma
TAGTGTCTCATGTTGTCACTGTAACATCTTCAGTTTTCCCGCTTGTTTTTGTCCATTCACATCAAAGGAATAAAGTCTACGTAGCTCAATTCCCCCAGTGTGACCTCTCCTCCTAATGTCTCATCTCATCCTCCTAATTATATAATTATAATTATATATGCTCAAAAAATCTGTGCATGGCACCACTACTTAAACAAACCCAGAGATTTGTGTTTTTAGGTTGTTTTTATCAAGTTATCATTATCAGCTCCTCATGTCATTTGAGCCATATCACAAGCTAATAAACAAACTCAACATGTAAGTGTACAAAAAGTGTGTCTCCTGCTGCTACAGTACAATCAAAGCTCTGCATTTGACATAGCTTAACAAGTAACTAACTACCATAGTTTGGTCCTGAACTAACAAAGGGTTGGACCAGTTTTTGACATTCCAACACTTGATGATCTCAATTTTGCAATATTGCAAAGATGAAAGAGATTTTTTTTAATTATTTTTACCTTTTTTGTGTCAAGTTTTGTTTTTCATTGCAGGTCTGGATAAAAATAAAGTGTTGCAGTTGCAAAGCAAGACAACAAAATTGGGATAATTTGACCATCAGTTCCTTTTTCCAGACACTGCGAATGAGCACTTATCGGAAATATGTATTGTTTTTAGTTACTAAGGCAGGGGTGTCCAAAGTCAGTCCTCCTGCTAGTCTTCCAGAAACCCTGCCTTAATTGCTACTGATTACCTGGATCAGGTGTGTTTGACCAATAAGAAGCTTTAATGGCAGGTTGGTTGGAAAACATATAGGACCAACTTTGTACACCCCCTTTTTCTAAGGCCAAGGCCTAATCTGAATTCTTCTCTTCTCCTTAGCCTCCATTTGTAGGGCATTTGTAGTGCTAGTGTTGTCCGAATTAAATTAAAGTAAGCGGGTGTCGTGAGGGGGTTCCGCGAAGGAGAAGCACTTTTCTTCATGTGAATGTGCTCTGAAGCACAAAAGTTTACATTTCAATGTAAGTAATAACTTTCTGTTTAAGTGTGACTTTTTAAAGTTCATAAACTGATGTTGATTTGTCTTTTCCAAGCGCTACTAGCTACGCGCTAATGCAGCTGACCAGTGACTATCAATGACTTCATTAAGGGGTAGCTCGAAATGTGTAAATTTGAAGACACTATCTCTCAGTTTGGAGGGCTAAATGTAGGGGTAGCAAGAAGCCATATGGGTAGAGGAAGAATTTGGATTCGGCCTTTGACTAACAGGAGCATTTATGGGCCATTAAGAGGATAATCAGAAAAGGTTATTGAATCTTAATATCCAATATAAATGTTTTGAATTCTACAGACTGGAACATGGCGAGAACAGACAAACTGGAATCTGATAAAAGCAACAGGATGGCCTATCAACTTAAAGTTTCACATTAGTGCAAGCAAAAGCACAAGATTTTATTTTATTTTAGTTAGAAATACTTACACACCAATTACCAGTAACTTGTTGGTTTGACCTGTTTTTTCAATGCAATTTGGCATGCTTTTTTTTTTTTTTTTTTAACCAGAGTACTGTGTTCTCTGTCATGGTCTACCACAGAGACATGTGGTGTCCACTCAGGTGGAGCCACAAAAGCCACACCAGAAATAAAACTAAGCAGCATAAAACAAAGACTTACGGCATATATCATGACAAAGATCTAAGTGTATGTGTGTGTGCATAAAAAAAAGCCATCTCTTCCTCCGCTGATGGTTCCCCCTCTAAGCTCGGGGTCCTCTACCAGAGGCCTGGGTGCTTGAGGGTCCAGCACAGTATCTTAGCTGTTTCTTACACTATGCTTTACTGGACTGAGATGTCTTTGGTTTTTCCAGGGACCTGCTACATA
>NC_050512.1:21124871-21129271 GCF_002922805.2 Oryzias melastigma
TAATTGATTACTTTATTGATTAGAAGTAGCGGCTAATCATTGATGAGTAATACTTTCCTTCATTACGAAGGTGATGCCCCAAGGATAATTTTATTAAATTTCAGTTTAATAAAATTTATATTGTTCAACCAACTTTGGGATTGAATACTTAATATTCACCCCTTTTCACGCTACATATTTTTATATAAGAACGAGCTTCTGGATGGGATGTACCACCGGATCATAACTGAAGTGGCTGATGTCAAGAAGTCCTACCAATGGCTAGAAAGGGTTACCATACAGAATAGCGCAGAATCGTTGATCCTGGAAGCACAGGATCAAACCTTGAGCACCAGAGCGAGAGAGGCTCAGATCTACCACACCAGACAAGACCCAAGGGGTAGGCTGTGCAAAAACGTACCTTGAACAATCAAACACATAACTGCAGGGTGTAAGATGCCAAGAAAGCATACATACAAGCTTGGTGCCAGTGGCAATTAAAGCAGTGACCCCCAGATTGAAGGAATGGCTACAGTAAATTCTTGGAAAAACCTCAGACATCTCAGTCCAGAAATGCACAGTGCTGGGAACAGCTAAGACATTGCTCAGGACCCTCACCCCGCACTTACGCCGCTAGCGTCACGGCTCCGTTGCGTGCGCCGCAGTCTTTTCGTAACATTAAAAGTGCGAGAGGAAGTTCCACTCCAGGCGTTCACGTCTTGCGTCTGCGGACTGACCTCTGCATCGCTGCGAATCCTTTTCGTTTGGTTCAAATTTTGACGGACGCCGCAGCTGATCTGCAGAACTTTCTGTGAAGTTGTGGCTATTTATGACTTAAACCGGAAACCCCGTGAGCGAATTTAAAGTGCATCCGGTATATTTTGAAAATAAAACAAACTTTCCGCTGAACTCGCCGGTTTCAGCGTGTTGTAAACATTACGTAATTTTCGGGTTACTCAATGTATGTTGCAGCACAGCGATGTCAGCCATGACCATGGACGACGAGAAGCTGATCATAGAGATCCAGCACTACTCTGTCTGGGCTGAGCTTTCACAGGCTGTGGCTGGAGCAGCAGCCGGTGTAAGCCATCGGCTGTAGCTAGTCCACTCTCACAACGCAACGGAGCCGTGATGCTGGCGGTGTAAGCCCGGGGTAAGGCTCCCAGGCTTCTAGTAGAGGATCCCAGCTTGGGGTGAGAAACCATCCACAGAGGGTGAGAAGGGAGTTTTTTTATTTATATATAACTGAATTCACATAATCAAAAAGTCTTATCTTGATCGTGATAAGGGAACAAACAGGTTTGTCCTCATTGTTCTAGTTTTAGACCCGGGTTTTACACTCTGTACATTGAAACCAACATAGAAACCACACAGCGAAATGTTCCAGTCAACAAACCAATCAAAAGTCTTGTCCCCTTCAGTGGAAAATCTGCATTCGCTATGAGGAACATACTCTTGACATATATGCTCATGACACAGATGGATCTACTGCACATCATACTACCAACTTTCTGGGGTAATTTGTTATTTTGCTTTAATTAATAGATCTGAATCATTTTATTTCCCTTTATTTTGAAAATGTAATATATATATTTAATGACATGTGGAATCCTGAAAAAGTATCTGAATGTAAAAAACTTTCTCCTATGTGTGTGTGTGTGTGAGAGACTTTTGTTACTTTTTATGTTTGTGTATAAACTCACCGAAATGTTCTTCAATTTGATTTTCAAATACAAAAAAATATAAGAAAACCACCTCAACCACTCAAGTCAGACTCAATTCCTGAATTTGATATATTTAGACTCGACTTCACAGCAGGGACTTGTGACTTGATTTGGACTATGATAACTTGTGACTTGACTTGCACTTTAATCCTCTGACTTGGAAAGACTTCCTATTTTCCCCCAAATCTAAAGATTAAAAAGTATGTTGACATAAACCGAGCCGCGATCTCTGTCTCTCTGCCTGTGTGCATCTTGGGCACAACATTTGATGGAATTAGGTCCACGTTGGTTTGATCCAACAATCCAACCAATTAAACTGGAAAATAACGGACGGCATCATCTGTCAATCAAAGCAGCAAACCATTCCGTTCTAAAAGTTATTAGGTTGTCAACAAAAACCAGCTTGCAGTTTGCAGAACATGCTGATATAAGGTTATGGATAAGGTTTGTTGATTACCGACGGAATCAACGACAACCAACTTCATCTGACTCTTAAAGTTACATAAAGATCTGTAAATTCTGGATTAAATTAGCTCTCTTATTGCTAATTACAGTTACATGAAAATACAGTAAGCACTGTTAATGTTACATTGTGTGGACCGTGAGGGTGGCTGGACTTGGTTGGAGACTTCCTGGAGCTTTATTTATTTATCTATTTACTTATTTTTTTCATGGTATTCCTATATTTTTGGGAGAAAAAAAACAATGTTTCTTTCTGAGTTTTTAATGTTTTTTTTTTAAAGAATAAACAGAATAAAGTTTATTTAACACATACGTACAATTTCAATTTTGTTTATTTTTGTCATGTTTTAACCTAAAAAGTTCACATTTTTAATAAAATAAATTACAATAAAGATTTAAATAGTGGTATCCTAAGTTTTATAATGAATTTGCTTGTATTGTTTTACATGACGCAAACACAATATGAAGAAAAAAACAAAAAAAAAAAACTTTAGGCTGTAACAGACTACCAACTAATCTTAAAAAGCACCTGAGACAAGGAAAAACATTTTGAAAAATATATTTGTTTCTATCAAAAGTAGCACTTCAGTTGAGCTCCAAGCGATTTCTACTTCATCAATGTGACTGTAATATTTTCTGTCTTACATAATTAAGGTTTACTGGCCAGATAAGAATATAAAGCAGTCACCACAGGGCAGAAGACAACTGCATTCACTGTTTAATAGAGATGCTCACATTGAATGGAGGTGATGGATGGGCTGAACAAGCTGCTTGGCTCCCAGCACATTGTAATATCTCCTTCTAGTGGCATAAAATATGTGGAAATATGGCAGAATAAAAATTAAATATTTGAGTGGACTTTATAGAATAAATTAAACATTTTTTTACACTTAACAGTGGCACATTTAAGGGGGCCCTATCATGATTTTGTTAAGCTTTTCAGAGTGAATTATATCGATATATCTGATCATATATTGCCTTTGGAACACTAAAAAAGAATTTATTTAGGAAATATTTGTTATATTTTGTGAGTGTTTTCATACCCAGAAGTAAAACGGTTCAATTCCTGAAGCTCCGCCTGTCGCTGCCTGTTGGTGCTGTCTGCTTCATGACATCGTCCTTGAGTTTGTGGCAGTATCTTCTTTAAAGATGGATGCACATACCATATATCTGCCTTTAGTAGGCCTGGAAATCGCTAGACTGTATGGCGTTTCATTTATGTCAAAACTCCACGCAGAAATAAAACAAATTTTTGTTATGATCATTTTCTTTCTTTTTAAAATAAACCAAAGTGAAGCTTTTTTTTTTTTGGTCATTTTCCTAAGTTGTCTTATTGCGTACTGCCATTTGAAATATAGCCTCACTCCATAGACTGTATATAAAATAACTGGACAAAGCAAGCCCCCCTACTTCCGTGTTCCATAGAGGAAGTACCACTGGGTTGCAAAAAGGCTAAAGTCCCATTGACTTACATTGAGAAACAGACAGTTATTTCTCAGTCATTTTATATGTCAGAATAATTATTCTCCCTCTGCTGCTTTCTGCTTAACTTCTTTTTTTCTAATCCTAATTTTTTTTAAAGATTTTTTTCCATTATCACAAGTTATTAGAGTTATAAATTGACCAATCAGATGGCTCAGTAAGCATTTGTGGGTCTGACGTCGAACGTGTGGGGGGTTTGATTGACAGATGACGGGTAGCCAATGGGAGCAGACTTCATCAATGGCTCCGTGAAGACCTTTTAACACCTACTTTACAATTCAACAAGTAACCAATCATTGTCCTACTGTTGGTTTCCTCAATGGTATGTACCGATGCAGCAGTTTAAACAACAAGAGGCGCATGGTGTCGACATTTTTAGATGAGGATTTACTCTGTAGAAATAGATTTCACTCTGAGGTTATGTGCTTTGGACTTATTTGTTTGTTTAATGTTTGTTTTTGTTTATTTCACTGTTTTGATTGATATAAATTATAAGTTGTGTATCATACGGAATGGTACAGCTCCTCCATAAGAAATCACCAACCAAAGTTTAATCTTCGCCCCACTTTTCCAGCTTGCAGCCTGAATTAGACGCAGCCGTCTGAGGAGCGCGAGACAAACTTAAAAGGACCAGGTCGTATTTTCAAACAGAAAAAAGATCCAGCCGTTCACTTGTTAGGATGGTTATTTATTTTAAATACCGATGAACGCGCTTCTCACGTGCATCTGATCAGACTGTAACGTGGCAGCGCA
>NC_050512.1:21130130-21143155 GCF_002922805.2 Oryzias melastigma
GTCGACATTTTTAGATGAGGATTTACTCTGTAGAAATAGATTTCACTCTGAGGTTATGTGCTTTGGACTTATTTGTTTGTTTAATGTTCGTTTTTGTTTATTTCACTGTTTTGATTGATATAAATTATAAGTTGTGTATCATACGGAATGGTACAGCTCCTCCATAAGAAATCACCAACCAAAGTTTAATCTTCGCCCCACTTTTCCAGCTTGCAGCCTGAATTACACGCAGCCGCCTGAGGAGCGAGAGACAAACTTAAAAGGACCTGGTCGTATTTTCAAACAGAAAAAAGATCCAGCCGTTCACTTGTTAGGATGGTTATTTATTTTAAATACCGATGAAGGCGCTTCTCACGTGCATCTGATCAGACTGTAACGTGGCAGCGCATGTGAAGAGACGCGCACGAGGGGGGGGGCACGCGAAGCACTTCTCCCGAGTCTCCCGTTATTAAAGTACGCGGAGCACTTCTCCCGAGTCTCCCGTTATTAAAGTAGAAGCTGTTTACATTCGCGGTTTTGTGGTCGAGGCGTGGAAAGAGGCAGACGGTTGCAATAAACTCACTCCTGATTGGCGACAGTACTTCCTGTAGATTCCATGACTCAGACCAATCGTTGAAGATGGGTTGCAAATGGCGGTATCCGTTTCAGGATGTGACGGTGAAAGCGGCGGCCTACTTTCGCGAGGAGAGGAAGTAATGCATTTCCAATGGGGGACCTCATTGCTCGCTCAGTCCATTATTTTTACAGTCTATGCCTCACTCTTTGCATACATGGAACAATAGCAACAGGCTTACGCAGCGTCTCGAGCCTATATATCTCACTGGTTAAAACGAGGTTTTAAATCAGAATTAAAGATAAATGGCTGTGGTTTCTGTAGGTCCTTGTTTGCAGACAGAGATGCAGACGGGTCTGAGCTGAAGTGTCAAACCTCAAAAACGTAATAGTTGCAGGAACACACATCAAAACAGGATGTTTTTTTTTTTTTTAGATGTGTGACAAAAACAGCTAAACAGACAACTCTACAGAGATGTTTATATAATATTTCTCAAATGTGTCAAAACAAACACTGATTACCTTCCATGTGTGTAAAATCTGTAACTTTTTATCCCAGTATCAGTTCAGCCGTTTGTGATTAATGTTGCTGTTTAGTGATGTTCTTTAGATGGAAGTCACTGTGATTCAAACCTGCGTCTTGGCTGGATCCACATATTTCAGTGATGTACATTTTTTGCATTCAATAGTGCAAAAGTTAAAGCAAAAATTCAATTATGATAAATAACAATGTGATTACCTGGGAAGAAAGGTGGGCTCCTTGACTATTGGTTCAGAATGAAGGTGTAATAAAGAGAAGGATGTAAAAGGGAAGAAACTGTACTCCTGATTTCCAAGAAACTAGGAAAATCTTCCTTATTACCATTGCGCCAAAGCTTCACTTAAAAGTTGTTCCCATTAACATTAAAAAAATGAAACTGAAAATCCTAAATATTTGAAAGTTACCTTAGTTTTGTAACCGTTGGTCCACACCTTTACAAATGCAACTTAGACAGAAATATGAACCACCACATGAGCTGAGAGGAGAATTTTAAATACTATTAAAAATCTATCTTTATTAGTCTCTATTGTGTTCAACTGCATCAAATTTGCATTATGAGAATAAATATACATGTTATAATAATTTATCAAAGGCCAACAAAAAGGCATTTTGTTACTGAAAGATTACAAATAATTTCCTCTGTGCTTGAGGTTATTGATTCTCAGTGTCTCTGCAGTAAACTTGTATCCTGAGCAACAGAAAAACAAGATTTTTATCTGTCCAAACAATTGTAGATAAATGTTTATCTGATTTAAAGAGAAGGCTATTAGTTAGAAGCATTGAAGATGTCAGTGATCATTCTGATCCTAAGATGACATTTCATAACAAAGAAACAACATTTAAAAAAATAACCAAATCAAGATTCTATTAAGTGATTTCTTTTATTTTCCAAACAGACAATTCCACATGTTATAATCCACACCAAAATAAGTTATCTGACTTTGTTCCACAACAAAAATTTATAACTGTAAGAACTGAATATTAGTTCTGAATTTAGCACTGGAATGGACTCAGGATAATACAACTTTGACATAATAAAGCATTCTTACCTTGATTATGATCAAAGAATAACAGGCTTATTATCTTCCTTCTTATTTTACACCCCAAACCTTTACACTCTTTTTTTTGTGAATTCAAACCAACGAAGAAACCACAGAAAAAAATGTTCCACTCAGCAAACCAATCAAAAGCTGCGTCTCCTTCAGTGGAAAATCTATGTAACTCACAACGTCTTCAAGTTAAAGCTGTGAATGCATCTGCAATGAGGACATGAGACCGTATCACTCATGGGTCCTCTGCACATCATTCTGCCTTTTTTCTGGGGTAACTTGTTCAAAGTTGGTCAGACTAACTTTTTAATTTCCTTTTAAATTTGTGAAAGAAATAATTTTTACAATGCATCTGTTTTACAGGAGCAGTTTCCTGCAGTTTTGACTGGACTTCTGCATCAGTGACTGAGGTGACAGTCAGACATGGAGACAACATCACTCTCTACTGTGACTGCAGAATGGCAAAAAAAGGACTGACTGTGTGGTTCAGAAATTGTTCCCACGAGAACCAACCTGTTTTTGTTCTTAAGATAAAGGGAGATCTCTGGAAATTCTTAGAGAAATCTCGGTTTAGATTGACAAAGAACGATTCCTCTGATTCTCACGACCTGATGATCATCAATGTCACCTATTCTGATGAAGGTTTCTACTACTGTGCCACTGAAGGAAAGAAGGTGGAAGACAAAGATAAAATTAATGGGAAGAGTTGGTATAATTACAGCAAGGTCATCAGAAAAGTCTCCATCTGTAAGTATTTTACTCAAATTAATTTTTATGAAACCGTTCTTCTGTTCAATGGATAATGAATTAATCAGAAAAAAACATTTTTAAAAAAGGTACATTTCCTTATAAACTAAACTACTTGTTTGTAAATTGTAATAAAGTGTATCAGTTTTTGTATTTATCGTAAATATTTTGTAAGAGTGAACAATGACTATGTTGGGAAGGAGAAAAATGAGCTCAATGACCGAAGGGTTTAAAGAAGAACTAGACCTTTAAATATTGGTTTTTAAATTTAATCTCTTTTTTCTAATTCTAAAAGGCTTAGCTAAGTCCTTTAAAAAGAAGAAATCAAATGTTTAAAACTACTTTGACCAATATTAAAACTTTTACCACCATCAGAATATCCAATTGTGTAGCAATCAGAAATCATTACTGACGCTAAAGTAAGCATAATATTTGATTGAAGTGTCTTTATTACTTAAGAAATGGTGACAGTTTTTATGTTTTTTATCCAGCTTCCAATAGGCCTCATAACTGCACTAACGACAGTCATCAGAATGTTGATGTTTGCTGGAATCTGCTCTTCTCTGTGTGTTCGGTTGTTTCTGTTCTCTCCGCTCTCCTCTCAGTTCTGGTTTACAGAATTTGTCAGAAAACAGGTATCTACTAGTTATATTCCTCAGATTATTTTATCAATTTAAAGCTTAAATAGCATATTTTTAATGTTTAAAATGTTTTGTTCTAATTTTCAGTTACATCTTCTCAAAATTCTGGAACGAAACAAAACACAAGAAATCTGACAAGACAAACTCAACAGGTAAGCAGCACCAACAGTCTATTAGAGTATTACAGGTCTTTGGGTTGTGTGTGTTCGTGGTCATAGAGCCCTTTTCTATCATCATAAAAGTCATTCAGTCACAAATCTCCTTTACTGATGTATACACACATTCACCCTCTGATGGAGGTGGAGCTACTATGCAATGTGCTAGCCAGACCATCAGGAGTAATGTGGGGTTCAGTGTCTTTTTCCAAAAACACTCGGACACATCAGCCGGCAGATGAGAATCAAACCTACAACTTTAGAATCAGAGGTCAAGCTTCTTTCCAGTCATTTAAAATTAAAGTGCTATTAGTTCTCACGCACCTAGGTGTGTGAAATTTGTTGATCTGTCACCTGAGGGAGCGGTGAGCTGCAGACACAGTTGCACTCAGGAACCATTTGGCGGTTTAACCCCCTTAATGCTGAGGGTCAAGCAGAGAGGCTATAGGTTCCATCTTAAAGGTTTTGGCATGACTCAGCCGAGGATTTAAAAGGGCGGACAGCCTTCTACAAGGCCACCGAGCTGGTTTACTAGGTTTTTGTAATTTAAGGTTTATTGAAAAGGAAAAAGAAAAGAGAAAAAAAGGTTTTCATAGATTAAAAGAAGGCTGTGATGACGATAAATCCAAATATATATATTTTTTTCATTTTGCATCACGTTCTATGTTCAGAGCTCGTACCAGTGTTTCAAGACTGCTTAAGCTGGAGTGGTTAAGCTGAATCATGCTGCATCATGGTGAAGAGTTACAGTGAGACTAATGAGATAGAGGAGCACTTCTTTTGGACACAGGTGGTTCAGTGGACGGCAAGACGCGAGATGTTTATTTGTTGGTCTCTTGAATTTCTTTAACTCGTGACTTTTGTTACTTTTTAATACACAAAAATTCTCAACAAATGAAAATATTTCATTCCAGGATGAGGATGTGTGCTATGCTGCCCTGGAAATCCAACATTCATCACTAAAACCACAGAGGAAGAGGACAACTCAGGCTTCAGACTTTAGCACATATTCTGCTGTCAATAAATCTCAGCTGTAGAAGATTTTCAACATACGACTCCGGTGTTTTCTTCAAGAAAACATCAAATGCATTTTTTTTACTTTAAATTTTAAAATAACCCTGCATTTTAAGGTTTCTAAGAGAATCAATAGCACGGAAACAGCCTTAACCACCTTAAGATCTTAAAAAAAAGAAACACACACAGGAAACCCACAATGATGCGCAGCACTCACTACACTGCCTTTGTAGCTTAACACACACTGATGAACTGAAAACTCAGTACACAGAATAGTTCACAGTTTCTTGGTATTGTGCATCAACTAAATAGCTACATAAATATTCTGATTAAATTTACAATATTAATACATTTAAATTGTTATCACGGGTGGTGATTTGTAAGTATTAGTGAAAAAGAGCTTGGTTCAAATCTCTGCTGGGTCCTTTTTGTGAAATATTTTTTTTCCAGAGAATTTTTTTTTTTTTTGTTACTTTATATGATGACTTGCCGCCTTATCTTTTGTTTTTCTGGCTTGTTGATTGCAGGTTGGCTGTGCCTCCTCTTGCAGATGGCTATTATTCCTGCAGTTATCTCACTTAGGTTTTAGTATAACAGGTTTCTCTCCTGTTGGTCTCATCAATGGAGTGTTTTCATCCGTCATGTGATGTTCTGCCCTTTATTTATTAGCGATGGTAAAAATGGAACAATTGGGAGATCCTTTACAACAATCGTTAAAAAAAAAAATAAAAAAAAAAGATTCAATCTTGTAGAGCGTTTGAAATACCTCACCACAGTGACATCTACTGGCTATTTCTTTCTTTTTTTTCAAAATTCTAAACTTAATAAAATGGAATGATTGATGTTTTTTTTCCTCCTTTTTAATTTAATATATATGTAAGCTGTTTTTTTTATTTAAAAGATTCATTTCAACAAAACTGTATTCATGTGGGAATGTGGACGCATTGAGTCAAGTGGAATGCTGACTTGCTTTTTTAAATAGCATTGTAAATATTACAAATAATTGCATATTTATATTGTGTTTATTTAAGGGCTTTTATGTGAAAAAACTCTGATGAAGCAAACTATTCTGACAATAGGACAGCTTTTGAAGGACAGGTTTATTATAGGTATATTTCCACTGAATAGCAGGACGACCTTGTTCGGTCTTGTGACAGGAGCCAGGAGCAGAGACCTGACGTCATTAATTGGACACCACATCCAGCCTCGGCAGCGTGTCTGCTGAACATTATAATACATTTAAAAAGCTCAAAAATGTGATTTTGCATGATATAAAGGCCCTTTAAGCTGTCACCACTGTTACAACTCGTGGAAGATTTCCGACAAGATAAGGCACATAGCGAACAACAAGATAATCGCCAAGATCTCCTGGAGAGAAGGATGCATGACATGGATCAACAGGCATGGATGAATAATGTGATTCTCATGGGACTTCAACTACAACCCCAGGTGCAGCCTGGTGCTACCAGCGCTAGCATGGATGCTAACGAAGCTGCAATGAATGCTAACCCGACCATAGAGGATCAAGTTGGAGTATTTCTTGCGTCTAAAGGGATTTCCTTGGACCTAAATACTGTTGAGGTCTGTCATCCGCTTCCTCGGAGAAAGAATACAGATAAACCAGCGATCCTGATCAGGTTTGTGAATTGAAAGCACAAGATAGCTCTGATGAAACAACTCCAACACCTGAAGGGTTCGTCTATCTTTCTTAATGATCATCTATCCAAATATCACGCTGATCTGGCAAAGTGCACAAGAATCCTACGCAAGAGGAAACAGATCCATTCAACATGGATCCAGAACTCCACAATCTTTGTCAAACCACTGAGACCACCAGACCAGACGAAGCCTCTGGACATAAAATCGACGAACGACTTTGAGAACTGTGGCATTATGCATGTTTGAACCTTTAATTCAAGCAAAATGTGAAATATGAACTCAAAAAAACGCTGGATGTGAACTCTGACTCGATTCTGAGCAGAACTTGAGCACAATCCCCTTGAAATGAGACCTTCACAGTCTTTCAGTCATAACAATGTAGAACCGTTACGTGGCCTCAAACTGCTCCTAACTGTGATGTAGCACCGATTCTGCTCAAATTCCTGATCTTTTTTCTTTTCAAATTATTACTTTGTGTGTTATTATATTCATTCTTTGATAAATACATTCTGCATAAATTGTTTTTAATGAGAATATTGTGAAAAAAAAAAATTGCATTAACAAATGAAGATGATTTTACTTATTGCTTTTTGTATTATTACAGTATTTTTTTGATGAATACAATCTGCACAAATTGTCTTTTATGTAGATTATTGTTACTGATTAATATAAATGATTTGTCTGTGTATGTTTTGAAATTTGATTACATCAATGATATTGATTCTTCATAACCTGAATTTATTATTGCAGAGTTTAAATATTTGATATTAAGTCCTGAAGCGGATATTGATAATTCATGTAGAGAAAATGGTATGATCGAGCCGGGGCGGGATTATATAAGTTCGCTTCCTCCCACTCCCTTTCTACTTGTGATTCAATTTGATGTTATTTTTTTAATGCATTATTCCTGATTGCTTGAAATAAATCATTTCATTCATTCATTCATTCATTCATTCAAGGCCCAATGCACATTATTCACATTCACTTTTTCACATATAGATTGAAACAGAGCTACTACACTGTAAAAAATGTAACATTTTATCAATTAACAAAAGCTCTGTAATTTGTGACCACCAAAAATATTAGTTTTTATTAATTTAAATTTGTACGTTGAGTAAAAACTGGGTTTAAGACTAGAGATTTCTTCTTTCATGCTGCCGTTTCTCGTCTCTTCCTTCCATTTTTGTTGTGTCAGTTTGACTTTGTAGAGTGTTTTAAATTCCAAGTCAAGAGCTTTAAGTTGATTTCAGTCCTTGTTTTACTGTTTTTAACTTTTCTTTTGACTTTTAGTAGCTCTTGTTGATATTGGATTGTACTAGCTCTCTGTGTTTGGTTTTAATTTTATGCTGCTTTTTGTAAAGAACTTTGTGATTCTTTCTATGAAAAATTCTAAGTAAAGATATTTTCGTTTATCCTATTTTATCAAGTCTTTGTTTAAGCTTGAGTGCTTCTCTTTTGCATCATGGTAAAGACTGTTTTGCTGGGTAACAACACTCAACTCTACCATTCCTTTATGATTAGGATATATTAGTTTGTTGGCGTCTGGCTTTCTTTAACTTGTGACTTTTGTTGTTTTTTTTTAATACATTGAAAAAAATTCTCAACAAATGAAAATATTTCATTCCAGGATGAAGATGTGTGCTATGCTGCCCTGGAAATCCAACAGCCTTCACTGAAACCACATAGGAAGAGGACAACTAAGTTTTCTGACTTCAGCACATATTCCGCTATCTGCACATCTCAGGTGTAGAACATTTACTACATATGAGTGCAAAGCTATAATGGACAGGCTGGAGGTTAGGCCGGCCATGGGTGGTCTCGGCCTGCCTCTAGGGTTGGAGTCGTGTGGGGGCTCAGGAAACCTGGGGGGAGGCGTAACTCTGATCTGGATGCCGGCGTGGGTCTTGTGTGGTTTGTGTTTCTGCCTGAAGCATCTATTCTTCCTGCTTCTTGACTGGGGGGCTGCCAGGACAAACTATTCCTCGTGTGCGCCACCCGGGGCGGGAACAGGTACAACGGGCGTAAGGGGTCAGCAGAGATGTCTGCTACCCACCTTGAAACATGGACCAAGAAGTCTAACAGTTTGTGCAAATCTTAGTTTGTGTGTAGATTTGAATATAATCACAGCCATTCATCAGGTGTACATTGCATTTTCTATAATGACCTTTTTATCTATAGAAAAATTAAAAATGTCGTTTATCTCTTGCCCTTTTTTACAAAAACATTACTACCACAGTCTGGGTCTCATTTTTGTGATGATCTTTTTTTTCCTTTTTAAACTCAACCAAAGTGAAGCATTTTTCAAGTCATTTTCCTAAACTGTGTCTTATTTACATAAGAATACATGGAACAATGGTAAATGGGGTATACTTGAATAGCGCTTTCTACACTCTTTTGAGGGCCCAAAGCGCTTCACAGTCACAGACCGATTCACCAATTCGCACACACATTCACACACTGATGGTAACAGACTTACGCAGCGTCTCTAGCCTATATAACTCGTTGGTTAAAACGAGGTTTTAAATCCAAATTAAAGATAAATGGCTGTGGTTTCTATAGGTCCAAGTTTGCAGACAGAGGTGTAGACGGGTCTGAGCTAAAGTGTCAAACCTAAAAAACCTAATGACCAGCTGAGAGGCGCAAACTGGGGGTCCAAGAGATACGGCAGGAAGAAGAAGCAGGAAGGTGCGCCCAAGCAGTTGTATTGCTTATGAGTTTGGGGGCTAAACCATTAATGCACTTAAAAAATTAGTTTTAAAATAGAACACTTTATACAATTTTCAAAACTTAATAAATTATGTTTTTCTAAAATCATACAGTGGTGCCATTTCATTGGCTTTTGCAGCTCGAACAGAAATATAAATCACCACAGTAGCTAAGAGGAAAGTTTTACACACTATTAAAAAATCAATCTTTATTAGTCTCTATTTGGTTTAACTGCATCACATTTGTTTTATGAAAATACATAAACATGTATTATTAATTTCACAAAAGGCCCAGAAAAAGACATTTTGCAACCTAAAGACAATAAAATCTTCTGTGTTTGAGATTATGTTTGTGCACCAAACAGATTACATTCAGAGCCAGTAAATCTAACTGAAAATTGAGATTGTATCTGTCCAAACAATTGTAGACATCAAAACAAATGTTAATCTGATATAAAGAGAGGCTATCAGTTAGAAACATTGAAGACGTCAGTGATCAATTTGATCCTAAGATGACATTTCATAACAAGGAAACAAAAAAAAACCCAAATCAAGATTCTATTAAGTGATCTTTTTTAAACTTTTATTTTCCAAACAGACAATTCCACATGTTATAATCCACACCCAAACTAAGTTATCTGACTTTGTTCCACGACAAAACTTTCTAACTGTAAGAACTGAATATTAGTTCTGAATTTTGCACTGGAATGGACTCAGGATAATACAACTTTGACATAATAAAGCATTCTTACCTTGATTATGATCAAAGAATAACAGGCTTGTCATCTTCCTTCTTATTTTAGACCCCAAACCTTTACACTCTTTTTTTTGTGAATTCAAACCAACGAAGAAACCACAGACAAAATTTTCCACTCAGCAAACCAATCAAAAGCTGCGTCTCCTTCAGTGGAAAATCTACGTAACTCACAACGTCTTCAAGTTAAAGCTGTGAATGCATCCGCAATGAGGACATGAGACCGTATCACTCATGGGTCCTCTGCACATCATTCTGCCTTTTTTCTGGGGTAACTTTTTCAAAGTTGGTCAGACTAACTTTTTAATTTCCTTTTAAATTTGTGAAAGAAATAATTTTTACAATGCATCTGTTTTACAGGAGCAGTTTCCTGTAGTTTTAACAGGACTTCTGCATCGGTGACTGAGGTGACAGTCAGACATGGAGACAACATCACTCTCTACTGTGATTGCAGAATGGGAAAAAAAGGACTGACTGCGTGGTTTAGAAATTGTTCCCACGAGAACCAACCTGTTCTTGTTCTTAACATAAACGAAGATCTCTGGAAATTCTTAGAGGAATCTCGGTTTAGATTGACAAAGAACGATTCCTCTGATTCCTATGACCTGACAATCATCAATGTCACCTATTCTGATGAAGGTTTCTACTACTGTGCCACTGAAGGAAAGAAGGTTGAAGACAACGATAAAATTAATGGGAAGAGTTGGTATAATTACAGCAAGATCATCAGAAATGTCTCCATCTGTAAGTATTTTACTCAAATTACTTTTTATGAAACCGTTCTTGTGTTCAATGGATATTGAGTTATTCAGAAAAGTCATTTTAAAAATGGGTACATTTCCATATAAATTAAAATAGTTTTTTGTAAATTGTAATAAAGTGTATCAGTTTTTTTATTTATCATTAATATTTTGTAACAGTCTTAACATTGACTGTCTTGGGATGGAGAAAAATGAGCTCAATGAGCGAAGGGTTTTAAGAAGAACTAGACTTTCAAATATTTGTTTTTACATTTAATCTCTTTTCTAATTCTGAAAGGCTTAGCTAAGTCCTTTGAAAAGAAGAAATAAAATGTTTAAAACTACTTTGACCAATATTAAAACTTTTACAACCATCAGAATATTCAATTGTGTAGCAATCAGAAATCATTACTGACTCCAAAGAAAGAATAACATTTGATTGAAGTGTCTTAATTACCTAAGAAATGGTGACAGTTTTTATGTTTTTCATCCAGCTTCCAATAGGTCTCATAACTCCACTAACAACAGTGGGCAGAATGTTGATGTTTGCTGGAATCTGCTCTTCTCTGTGTGTCCGGTAGTTTCTGTTCTCTCCGCTCTCCTCTCAGTTCTGGTTTACAGAATTTGTCAGAAAACAGGTATCTACTAGTTATATTCCTCAGATTATTTTATCAATTTAAAGCTTAAATAGCATATTTTTAATGTTTAAAATGTTTTGTTCTAATTTTCAGTTACATCTTCTCAAAATTCTGGAACGAAACAAAACACAAGAAATCTGACAAGACAAACTCAACAGGTAAGCAGTACCAACAGTCTATTAGAGTATTACAGGTCTTTGGGTTGTGTGTGTTCGTGGTCATAGAGCCCTTTTCTATCATTATAAAAGTAATTCAGTCACAAATCTCATTTACTGATGTATACACACATTCACACTCTGATGGCAGCGGAGCTACCATGTAAGCTGCAGTCAGCCAGACCACCAGTAGCAAAGTGGGATTCAATTTTTTTTCAATGTTTTTTTTTCTGTTTTTTCCACTGTTCTACAAGGCCACCGAGCTGGCTTACTACGGTTTTGTAATTTAAGGTTTATTGAAAAGGAAAAAGAAAGAGGAAAAATATTTTTTCATAGATTAACAAAAGCGATTCATCATAAGGCTGTAATGAAGATAAATCCAAACATATATATATTTTATAATTTTGCATCAGTTTCAGTGTTGGGTGTTTCAAGTCTTTGCTTAAGCTCAAGTGCTTCTGTGCTGCATCAAGGTAAAGAGCTACAGTGAGATTAGTGACATACAGGAGTTTGTTTCTTTCAGGATGAGGATGTGTGCTATGCTGCCCTGGAAATCCAACATTCATCACTGAAACCAAAGAGGAAGAGGACAACTCAGGCTTCAGACTTTAGCACATATTCTGCTGTCAATAAATCTCAGCTGTAGAAGATTTGCTCTCTGAGGATCAGCGTCTCTCAATCCATGCATAGGAGTGGGTTTTACCATTGTGACATAAGAAAGTGGGAGAACAGCCCCCTCCAGGAAGAGTCTAGCAAACACACGTTCTCATCAGAGTTAGTGGTGATCTGCAAAATGCTTTCATTTTATATGCACAACATAGGCTATTTTCAATTTGCTATTTAGACAATTTACCTGCAAAAAATGCTGTTTTTGATTAGAGAATGGAGGATTTTTTTTGCATCTAGTTCAATATTTTGCTTTAAATGTACTTCTTTACAATAAACTTGGTCTTCATATGAAAATCCAAGATTGTTGTTATTTAAAATGAACTTGTTCTACCCAACATCTAATGACCTTGTTTTTTTAAGCTTGACTCAAACATTGAAATAAAGTCGAATTATGCCTTTTGTTGTATTGGAGCTTTTTCTTTGCCTGACAGAAACCTCAGATATTATGTTTTCTTCAAGAAAACATCAAAGAGAACCTTGTACTGTCATATCTGTAATTTTAAGATAACCTTCCATTTTAAGGTTTTTAAGAAAGTCAATAGCACGGAAATAGCCTTAACCACCTTAAGATCTTCAAAAAAGAAACACACACAGGAAACCCACAATGATGTGCAGCACTCACTACACTGCTCGTGTAGTTTAATACACACTGACGAACTGAAAACTCAGTCTACAGAATATTTCACTGTTTCTTTCTATCGTGCATCAACTAAATAAGTGAAAAACAAATACTCTGATTAAAATGTACAACATGAAATGTTGGTATTTTGGTGGTGGTATGTTAGCAGTAATGAAAATGCCCTTTATGAGCAATTTATGTTTTTGTCCTGAGATTTTTATTTATTTTCTTCTTCTCTCGGAGATGATCACAGCTGCCTGCAGTTATCTCACTTAGGTTTTAGCATTTAAGGTTTTTCTTTTGTTGCTCTCATCACAGGAGCATCTTCATCCATTCTGTGATTTTATGGGTCTGTATTTGCTTTTAATGATGGCAAAAATGGAACAA
>NC_050512.1:21143163-21144620 GCF_002922805.2 Oryzias melastigma
CGTTTGAAACACCTTACCACAGTGGCATCTAGTGGCTATTTTTTTTTTAATTCTAGACTTAAAACAGGAATTATTCTTTTTTTCTCTCTTATTTTAACTTCATAGATTAAAGAAGATGTGGGAAGGTTTTTTTCTTATGAAAAGACAAAACTCTATTCATGTGGGAATGTAGAAGCATTGAGTCAAGTTGAATGCCTATTAGTGTTTTTAAATAGTATTGTAAATATTACAAAATTTTGCACAGGAAAAACACTTGGTAAATAATTAACTTTGAAAAAATATATTTTTTATTGTGGACAAATAAAATATTAACAAACAGCACTGAGGTGAATTGAACGCAGACCAGTGTGGCGGCCCTTATTGCTCGCCTTTGTACACTTGCTACATACTTGTGACTTTTGAAGGAGAGATTTAGTATAGGTATATTTCTACTGAACAGCAGGGTGGCCTTGATGAGTCTTGTCACAGGAGCCAGGAGCAGAGACCAGACATCATTAATTGGACACCACATCCAGTGTATTTGCCACGTGTGTTCGGTCTGCGAGATCGGTACAGGGGCTGGCGACTAGTGATGACGTCACACTATGGTAACACCACTTAGACAAACTACTTAGTGTGGAGATCTGCTCTGGCTCTACAGATTTTTGTTTTCATTTTACATTTCCTTTCGTAACCTAAAGTTCTTTTCCCTCATAATTGTGTTTTATTATCTTTGCATTGACAGCTCCTTCCCTTACAGCTGCTCTCTTCAGCGTCTATGTCTTCAGTGAGTGCTGCTAGCTGGGTTTACTCCGGTCCATGCGGCTAAGAAAGAAATTTAAGACTGGGTGCACGAATTTTAAAATTTGCATTTGAAAAGTCACTTTCTTTTTAAAAAAAAAATATGTGTGACTGACAACAACATTAGCCTCAGATTCCCTTTACATACGTGTAGGTAATGGAGCAATGTGCATCTTGACCACACATATTACGTGAGAGCAACGTGAATTTCCAACAGTTTTTGTGCTGGTCACACGTAAATGCATACAAATAACACCAGCCTTGTTTTAAAATATTAAAAATTAATAAAAATATGCATATATCAATGATGAACCAAACTAGTGTGCTAATCGCTAGCATCCACTTCAGCATTCACTTCAAACTTCTCAGCCAGATTTCTCTTTATTAAAATGCGATTATTATCCTGTGATGATTCCTCTCGATTGGATTATTTTGTTATTGTGATTTTTGAAGTTTATTACAAAACATTGCATCCCCTTTTGGGATTATTTGCGTACCTATTCAACCCTCCTCAGTTCTTCACTTGGGAAGACTCGATGCATAGTAATGCCACATGTGTGTCACATCCTATGTCACTTGATGTTGGTCCAATGGTCCTGACCAATCGTAATCTTACATGTAATCAAGTTGCGAGACGTACCGATCTTGCAGGCCGAACAAAAAGGGCTGTCAGTCCC
>NC_050512.1:21144694-21155132 GCF_002922805.2 Oryzias melastigma
GTGTCTCCATTTTGCTGCTCGCTGCTTAGACTCTTCCTGGAAGAGGCTGATCTCACTTGTCTATGTCATAATGTCAGTACCCACTTGTTTTTGTGGGTTGAGAGGGGCTAGTGCTCATAGAGTAGTGTTTTTGAGGAATGCTCAGAAATGTGTGAATGGATCAAAATACTGCTTCAGGGTGGTTTATAGTGTAACTAACTTCCTGGTTCTTTTATTTTGGAAGGTGTGTGGCCCTTTGTGGTTCCTGTAGAGGCAGGAAAGGCGTGGCAATTTAACTACAGCTCTCTGTTAAATAAAGGTTGGAAATAATAAAGAGACGGTGAGCAGAACCACCATGTGAAGGAGTCCTTGTCCTGTATTTTTAACGTCAGTGTGTGTAACGGATGTGGACTTTCACCTTAGTCTGTACAGATACTCACAACACCGGGTAGAGTTTGACAGCTTTACTCTGGTCTGTAACAGGCATAAAACAAAAATTTACAATTACCGGTAGTTTCCACCGGCGGCGACGCATCTGGCTCCCCTCTGCAGCTCTCTTTGCTCTGCAAACAATCATAATGTTACAGTTTTTCATATTTTTTTTTTCTTTTTTTCCAGAAATTAAATTCAGTCAACTCTAATAATTAATATATTCAACTTTGTATGAACAAAAAAAGTAATAAATAAAACATGTAAAATTATAGAGGTGCATCACAAAAATTAAATGCTCTACATGTATAAATTAAATACACGTACCTGTAACAGGCATAGAACAAAAATGTACAATTTGTTTCCACCGGCAGTGGCACATCTGGCTCCCTAAGATCAAAGTAAAAATGTAAAATGGCTGCTTTTCCACGACAGTGTTTCATATGCCACGTGCACCTGTTTGCTAGCCAAAAGAAATTTTCCACTTGTACAAAATGCACAAAACTTAAAATACATAAATACATGAACACAAAACTATATATTTATATTTTTTTTGTAACAGCTATTTGATTAACAGACCGAAACAGCATGCTAAATAACCCACACAATATGAAGATTGTAAGACAATTAGGGAAATCGTCGCTTACCCTCTGCAGCTCTCTTAGCTCCGAGGGGCGGGGGTGTGGCCACCTGGCTCAACACTGGTAAGAGCCGTGCGCAGATCCGGTTTTTCAAAATAAAACACCAGAAACGATAAAATTCACAATAAAGAAAATAAACTAAAAATAAAATTGCTAGCAGAACATTTTTAACTTCGTTACACGTGACAGATAAGCGAACCTCCCCATCGCTCGGTTACAATAGTGAGGAATGAACATCATAATACACTTAAAAGCTCAAAAGGTTGATTTTTTATCTAGTATAGGCCCTTAAAGTTTATTCCCCTTCGGGGGTCACCACAGTACAGGTGGTTTGGTAGAGATGCTTACACTGGATTCCTATCCTGACACAATCCTGTATTTTATCACTGTTGTTGCAGTCTTTATTTATTTTATCAGTTCATTTTAAAATAGGTAACATGCAAATATTTTGTTTCTGAAAGATTGCCAAGTTACGTCTTTCATATTTGTAAATCCCTCACTGTAAATAGATGTATTGCAAAGTAATTTAATCTTTCTGGTAAAACAACATGCAAGAGTTAAGAGTTTTCAGATTTGATCCTATAAAGTAGTTCAAGGTATCTCCAAAAATGTGTGTTTATATAAGAAAAAAACTCCATTATCTGACTTTGTTTCACAAAGCGTTTGTCAACTCGTAGTTCTAAAGAAGTTTTCATTTAATGAAACTGATGCTGTCAAACCCAATTTACAAACTATCAATTCTTATCTGTGTATGGACTGTATGGATTTGGAAGCCTGCAGATAAAAGCAATAAACACATCACAGCAGACCGGTGGTTTGGAGTTTTGTTGTTGGAACACGTGTCGGACAAAGGGAGCAGGAGTTTAGCCCACGGCGACCCGCAACTCAGTTTTAGCCATCACACCTTTGTTTTTAGAATTCAGTGCTCGGATTTTAGACTCAGATTCAAGACTGTTTTTCATGTATACAAACCAGAAACCACAGAAAAAAATGTTCCCCTAAGCAGACCAATCGAAAGTTTCAGCCCCTCCAGTGGAAAATGTGCCTAACTCACGTCATCTTCAAGTTAAAGCTGTGACCGCATCTGCAATGAGGAAGATTTGTACTTTTTAACGAACATGACTGCATCACTCATGGATCCTCTGTACATCATTCTGCCTTTTCTCTGGGGTAACTTGTTCTTTAACTTTAATATGAAGTTGATCATGATAAGTTTTTTATTTACTAAATTCTAATGTAAAATTCTGAAAGGCTTTTGTTCAAATGACATCTGTATTCCAGGAACAGTTTCCTGCAGTTTTAACTGGACTTCTGCATTGGTGACTGAGGTGACAGTCAGACATGGAGACAACATCACTCTCTATTGTGACTGCAGAATGGAAACTAGAGGACCGACTGCGTGGTTCAGAAAGTGCTCCCATGAGAACCAACCGGTTCTTGTCCTAGATAGAGACTACTTCTTTCAAAATCATGGGAAATCTCAATTAACGTGGACGAAGAATGATTCCTCTGATTCCTTCGACCTGACGATCATCAATGTCACAGATTCTGATGAAGGTTTCTACTACTGTGCAACTGAAGAAAGAAAGGTTGAAGACAATGAATGCATTGATCAAAACAGTTTGTATCATTACAGCAACACTACCAGAAAAATTTCCGTCAGTAAGTATTTAACAAATGACTTTTCTATACAGTAAATGTAACTGTTACCTTCAAATGTAATCATCAATCAAAACTAAGGATTCTGTATATGTACATAATTATTTATATAAGTATCATCAAAAATATTCATATCATCTAACATTGTATGATAGCCTAAACCTTGAATTTCCTTGATTTCCCATTTAAAATATATTTTAATTGATAAACAATTATTTAAATATATTATTTAAAGTTGGAAGACAGTAGGATGTGTTCTCTGTGGAAAAGTTGGACTTTTATCCAAGTATTTCTATGATCTATATGTATCCACAGCATGTATTTTTGTCCCCTCCAGAGTCCACTGAGCCCCATGTTTGTATCTGTGAACATCAGCGGGATTATAGTTTTTGGTGGAAGCTGATCCTCTTCCTGTGTCCGGCTATTGCTTTTCTTTCTCTTTTCTTTTATAGACTTTGTAAAAAACACAGGTATGTACCAATCAATACCCACAAATCATTTTTTATATATTTGAAAGCCTACTGTCCCACAAAATATATATATATATATTACTTTTTTTTTTTTCTTTTTGCAGTAATTCAAATGACCAAAACAGACATCTACTGAGACAAACTAACAACCAGGTAATAAATTAATCTGTTTAAAGTTCTCTGGCTTTCTGCTCAGCCACTACAGTATTTACCTCAGTGGAAAAATCTAAGAGTTGACTTGAAAATTCAGATTGTACCGTAGAAATACGTTTATAGGTATAACCAAGTAATCAACTGTCACTGTGAGCTGGTACCAGATAACATATTTAACAAGAGGACTTCCTGAAATGAATGGAATCTTTTTTTCTTTTATTGCTCTTACATGGAGAAACTTTGAACATTATTACTTCTGGAGACTCTAATGCAGTCACTCCAATTTGTATCATCCAGCAAGCCTAAAATATCGGGAGAAACTTTTCATTGGAAGCAGTGAGGATTGCTATAAAAGAACTAATAAAAACCTAAACAGGAAATGTAATGCACATCATACAATCAAGATTTTCTTTTAAAAAGTATGGCAATGTATTTTAAAAAAAATAGGCTGTTTGTTGGGAGTGACCTGATTAATAATCTGTGTATTTTCAAAATAAAACCTTTGTGAAACAGGTATTCTTTTTGTTTTAAATATTCTGGTTTAGAGTTGCTCAACGAAATACTTATTGATTCATAGCAGAATTCAGTCTGAATATGATGTTTTTTCACCAAATAAAGACATAATTTTTAGACAAGTATTATTTTTTATTTGGAAAATAAAGGAAAACAACAAAACACATTTTTGTAAAACCATTTTGTAGTGAATTTGTTTTAATTTCCTTTTTTATGGTCAATATTCATCAAACCTTTGTGGTTGTTTGCCTTGTGTGTTCAGACTGCCTCCAGCGCCTTTATTGAGCTAAAAAGTCTAGATTACGCTTAACGTTGAGTATTTCACTTAGCAAGTGATAATATGGCAATGTCACCCATAAACAAATTTTGGTTTATTTAGCTCCTGGTAAAGCCACTTGAACTACCCGGTGCTAAAAATTGCTTCGGCAATATGAAGGAATTTTTTAGTGTTTCCATTTGCCGGTTTAAAGTCTGAGTAAGCACAAAGGGGAACGACTGCTGTAATACTGACGCTAAATCACATGTATGGATATAAGGGGATTTGAGGTGGTAAACCTTAAAGGAAGAAATTTAAAAATCATTTTAATGATCGAGTCTTTCTACTTCCGTGTCTTTTGTACTGTTACTGACTACAGTGTAGTTCTAGTTTCTACTCATACCTGAGGTGTCTGATTGTCTGCATCTTATTTTATGTCATTTTGTCACAATGGGAGATAACAAATAAAACCTTTTTTGCATTTTAGGATGACACCCCAGAAATCCACCACCGTTCTGTGGGAGTAAAGAGGAAGAACGCGACTCACACTTCAACCTGTACCACATACTCTGTTGTCCAATACACCTCAAATGTGTAGAATATTTTCAAGGAAGGAAATGTGGGAACAGCTTTAGTCAAGCGTTTAGTCAAAGGTCTTTCTTTTTCAGTTAAATTTGATCTGGGTAATTTTTACTCTAGACAACGGTCGACAGCTTCATAGATAGATCAGCGAGCATCATCACTGTCCACGTTTAAAAAACCAAAAACATCTCAAAATTAATCTTTGTTGCCAGGTTTTGAACACCGCTCAAGACTCTTTTACTTTAGCTTTGTCAGTATTATTTTTTTTTTAATATCACTTATTTGTGTTTAGTGCATAACCCTAGTATTCCTCTCTATGTATCACAAATTTGTAATTAATTTTTGTATGTGCATTAAAAGACAGAAAATCCACATCTCCTTTTTTAACTAATAAAAACTGACTTTGTCTGCCTGTTGTGTTCAAGGTTTTCCGGTCCCATCAGACGTAAGCATCATTGTGGTCATACACTCAGAGCTGGTGGTTTCTGAGCTTCTGAAGAATTCATGCAGGAGAAGGCCTTTTCTATTCTGAGACTTCATCTGCAAATGTGATCAAACACATGTCTGTTTGTTTGTTGCTCTCTTGTCTTTTGACTCAGTCATTTCTGGCCTAAATGAACTTTAGTGAAACACTGAACTATGCAGGAAGTCCACAGAAGTATGCAGCCCCTTACCCAGTGGTGGGAGTTTTGCATGCAAGCTGATCTACACACAGATAAATGCGTGGTCTCTGTGAGTTATATGAACATTGAGGAAAACGAAAGTTAAAACCAAAACATGACAACATGAAATTAATCTATGTGGATTTTTTAAGGATTTTCTACATATTTCATTAAATTAAACTTTGATTTAAAATAACTTAAAGAAAGTAAAGCAAATGTTTCATAATAAAATAAACAATTTTTTGTTGAAAAAATAAGAAAATGAAAGATGACTCAAAAATGTGCCCTATACCAAAACCAATCAAATGACATGAAATTCAAGAGATTGTTTTTTTTCTGCAGACTTTTTATCAGAATTGCCACCCAATGTGGGAGAAAAAACTCCAAAAACACAAAAATAAAGACACAACACACTGGAAATACAGCTAAAAACACCTGAATAAAACGCACCGGCATTGAGGACATGGAAAGAGCAAGTTAAATACAGACACTAACGAACTAAGTTAAGGCAACTGCGACAGATCAACGGTCAACCACAGGAAGGGGCGGAGTCTATCCACAGAAACCAAAACAGGAAATAAGCAACTTAAAAAAAGGATTTAACCCACAATTGTGACTCAAGTTTTTTATTAAGTCATTTTTTTGTGGGCAGCATATAACTATGTGTTTAAGTGGACGCTATAGAGTGCTCTATAAAACTTTTTTTTATACTTAAATAAAAATTTATACTTTTAATTTAAATATTTTAAACCGTCCTTTAGAGATCTTGTTTGATCACAAAAGTGAAAATAGATTAACTATATTTAAAACAAGGTTTTGCAGATCAGCCAAAGGAATTTGTGTAAAAATGGCAGATAAACAGCTGTGGTTTCTGCAGGTCCATGTTTGCACACAGAGATGTAGAGGGATCTGAGCTAAAGTGCCAAACCTCAACCACCTAATAGTGGCAATTGCTCAAACAGGATGTAACTGTCGAGATGTCTGACCAAAAAGCTATCAAGACTGGAAATCTGCAAAGATATTTGTGTGAAATGTCTCAAATGTGTCACAGAATATGCTGAATCTGTTACAACCAACTGACCCTTTCTGGTGCATTAAAATGTACATTTTTTGTCCCACCCGTTCATTCATGTGTGATAAATGTTGATACAAAATGACCTCCTGGCTGGTTAGTTCTGTTCTTTAGATACTGTGATGTAAAATGGAGCAAAAATAAAAACAATTATGAATATGTTTCAAAACAAAGGCTAGTTTTGTGCCCTTTTTTGTTAATCAGTGCTTTATTTTGATTTAATAAATATAAAAAAAAACATTTTTTCAAGTCTCTCCTGTTTGGTAACCTTTGATTTCATCCACACCAAAATATATATATATATTCTATGTTCTATGTCTTCCCACTAGCTTACAGCCCCTCACAATCTCAACCTCACATTACCAGTGCAACCAAAACAGAAAGCAATATTGGAGCTATCCAGCTGTCTACAGGTACTAGGATCTATTTACAAGGATTTGCAAGTGGATACATCAGAATGGAGTGGAGCAGGAACTTGTGGCCTCCAGATTACTACATTGTTTTGCCTGTTCCTGGTTCACCATGATTTGAATGGATACTCAGAAACACAATTTTAAAGCCAAATTTTCTGCATAAATTACCTCCATCGTGATAAAAAATACCCCAACAACATGTTAAAACAACAAAAACTAGATTTTCATCGGAGTCGGTTTAAACGAACAAGCCAAAGACTTAATCATGAGGGGTCCAAAGAGAGGAGCATCTAAAATTTTAACCTTGGAGAACCAAATAACAATTTTCTACTGGCTTTTTAAAGCTAATTTACTTTTTTCCCTTGGTTTGTTAATTTTGAGTAGCAGCAAATAATAACAGCAGCTAAAAAATAAAAAAACATGAAGTCAAATTTGATCCAGTGGAGTCGACTCCCCTGGATCAATTTTGAGAGAGAAAGCAAAGTGGGATAAACGTTATTTTTCCACAATAGCATTTTCCAGCTGCAGTGATTGAATATCTGGTCTGAGTTTAGTACTGGATGATGATGAAATGAAAACATTATTAAAAAAGTCTTATTTCTGTCTGTCACCTTCAGACATTTAGTCTAAACTTTAACCATTTTAGTGTATAGGTTTAGACCCAAACTTTACACTCTTACTTTTTTATTCAAACCAGCATAAAAACCACTGAAAAAAAACATGTTCCACTCAGCCGACCAATCAAAATCTCCGTCCCCTTCAGTGGTAAATGTGCTTAACTCACATCATCTTCAAATTAAAGCTGTGACCGCATCTGCTAGGAGGAACATTTGTACTTTTCAACATGCATGACCGTATCACTCATGGATCGTCTGATCATCATTCTGCCTCTTCTCTGGGGTAACGTGCTCTTTTACTGTCATGCATAGTCAACCAGGATTATTTTTTATTGATTTGACTCAGTATTAATATTAAACTGTGAAATAATAATAATAATAAATATTTTTTTAATGACATCTGTTTTACAGGAGCAGTTTCCTGCAGTTTTGACTGGACTTCTGCATCAGTGACTGAGGTGACAGTCAGACATGGAGACAACATCACTCTCTACTGTGACTGCAGAATGGGATTTGGAGAACCACCTGTGTGGTTTAGAAACTGTTTAAACAAGAACCACTCTGCTCTTGTTCTAGATAGAAAGTACTTCTTTCAAAATTTTAGGAAAACACGATTTGAACTATAATTGAACTATAGAAGATTTTCCACATACGAGTCCAACGTCGTGATCAGAAAACTAACAAAGCTCTTTCCCACATATATACATGTTTTCAAATATTTTTATTAATGTTATCGTTGGCCTCTTTAGATGAAGCTTAGGATATTTTCTTTTATGCAAACCCAAATTGGGACTTCATTTCTATACTGTCAAAAACAAGAGCTCTGTGAAAAACTTCAGCAGTGAATCCAAGCTTGTTACAGAAAGGAACATTTACATGTATCGTGTATTTTTACTGCTGCTTCATACTTTTTTTTAAATTTCCATTTGCTGTTTTGTTTTGTTTTTTAGTGGCAGAGATTTAAAAAGGCAGATTGTAATACTTTTGTGCAAATACTTTGCTGTATTTGTTATATTTTAACAATAAACCAGTCTAAATCTGGAATCTGGAGGTGGAACTGAACTGTTCCACCTCCAATTCATTGAAATAACCTCCTTTTAATTTGACTCAAAGATGTTTAGTCATCATATTGGAGCTTTCATTTCCCTGACAAACACTTCAGAAGTTACTTCAATAAAACATCAAATGCAATCTTGTTCTTTTACCTCTTTGTTTCTCACAAGAAAGCTCTGCACTGTTGTGTGTCTAAGAAAGTCAGTAGAATGGAAACAGATTCAACCACTCTAAGATCTTCAAAAAAAGTAACGCACACAGGAAACCCACAATGGTTTGATGCACTCACCCACCAGTGAAGCTCAACACACAGACTGAGGAACTGCAAACTCAGTCTACAGATAAATTCACCATATCTTTAAACACAATGAGAAATATGGCAAAAACTCACAATTTATGAGCTCTTTGCACAATTTTTTAATAAAAAAACAAATGTATTTTTATTTTTTGTGGTTTTAAGTCTCCTATTTTTTATGATCAGTGTTGTAATTTCATCAAGTTTTGAACTCTAGTAAAAAAAACTTACAATTTAAACTCAGAGACATGTTATATGATTGTGGCTTTTCCCAACAGCTTTTAATTTAGCCAATTTCTTTCCTAATGATTGTTAAATAAAATAATGTTTCTTGATTTAATTTCCATTTGAGTTTTTTTAAGTCCTTTAATAACATTCAAACATTGCTTAAGGGCAGTTCAACCACTTCCTTGAAGTCAAAGAAACTTTAGTAGACTCAGTCATAATCTAAGGGTGAGAAATAACAGGAAACCCACAGGGCTAGCTACATGTACCACCCTTTTAGTTGGCCGTGTCATGCAAAAATACAAAGAATAAAAAGATGTGTGCTGAAAATAGACAGACAATAGTGGTGATATTTTTAGTTTATACAGATACCATCTTTGCATTTGAATGTAAGATTATCTTCAAGAAAGAAGATTGCAAGTCCAGAATTGTTATTATAATTCTTTTATTTTTTGTGGCTGTTAATTGCTGCTTCGCAAATTGAACAAACACAAACCAATTTGTTTAATTAACTTCAAAGCCCGTAAGAAATTGTTGTTGAGTTCTCCAGGGTTAAAATCATTTAAGTCTAAGTGAATTAAAGGTTGAGTCAGGAACGACATCTAACACTGAAGCTAAATCCTAAAGCTAATGCTGTTGTCACTCTGTCTTTATTCATATACATACATAAGGTTCACCTGTAACAAATCTACTTTATGAGAGCAGATATATGATTATGGGTAATTAAAAAATGCAATGTTTTAATTAAAAAAATCTGAATGACCACCAAATAAAATCATCTGTGTTCGTTTTTGTGATTCACTCCCTACTTTTACGGTACATCGATTGCATTCAGGTTCATAAGCGGGTTTGAGTTCTCAGATTTTATCCTTTGAAACAGCTTAGAGATCCTCACATTTTTTTAATAATTAAAAAAAACTCTTTCCGCCATCTGACTTCGTTTGTTTCTCTGTTTTTTTTTACCTTAATCTGTTTGAGGTTTGCGTTTCATTAGACTTCTGTCATCAAGACCAATGCAATCGCCCAGTTTATATCTCAGAGGAGGCAGAAACATCTTTATCACCTTCAGTCCTTCAGATCAGAACTCTGATTTAAGACTCAAACACTTGTACTTGTCAACAGAGAAACCACCAAAAAAAAACAATGTTCCACACAGCAAACCAATCAAAATCTGCAACCCCTTTCAGTGAAAAATGTGCGTAGCTCACAACCTGAAGTTACACCGGTGACTGCATCTGTGAAGACAAACATTTCTGCTTTTTAACATTGACGACCGTATATCTCATGGATCCTCTACACATCATGCTGCCTTTGCTGTGGGGTAACTTGTTAATTATTTAAAGATCGTCAAAAACAATTATTAATGACTTAGTAATTTCCATTTACATTTGTGAAATGAATAATTTTTAAACTGCATCT
>NC_050512.1:21158395-21165140 GCF_002922805.2 Oryzias melastigma
TTTATCAAACCAGCGTAAATACCACCTAAAAAAACATGTTCCACTCAGCAGACCAATCAAAATCTCCGTCCCCTTCAGTGGTAAATGTGCTTATCTCACATCATCTTCAAATTAAAGCTGTGACCACATCTGCAATGAGGAACATTTGTACTTTTCAACATACATGACCGTTTCACTCATGGATTCTCTGATTATCATTCTGCCTTTTCTCTGGGGTAACGTGCTCTTTTACTGTCATGCATTGTCAACCGGGATTATTTTAAATTGATTTTACTCAGTATTAATATTAAACTGTGAAATAATTAATTTTTTTAATCACATCTGTTTTACAGGAGCAGTTTCCTGCAGTTTTGACTGGACTTCTGCATCAGTAACTGATGTGACAGTTAGACATGGAGACAACATTACTCTCTACTGTGACTGCAGAATGGGAGTTGGAGGATGGACTGTGTGGTTCAGAAACTGTTTAAACATGAACCACTCTGTTCTTGTTCTAAATAGAGAATACTTCATTCAAAATTTTAGGAAAACACGGTTTGGATGGACAAAGAATGATTCCTCTGATTCTTACGACCTGACGATCACCAATGTCACCGATTCTGATGAAGGTTTCTACTCAGAGGTGGGGACTCGAGTCACATGACTTGGACTCGAGTCAGACTCGAGTCATGAATTTGACGACTTTAGACTCGACTTGGACTTTCCTACCTCTGACTCGTGACTTGACTTGGACTTTGATATACATAACTTGTGACTTGACTCGGACTTGAGCCCTCTGACTCGGAAAGACTTGCCATTTTCCCCCCAAATCCACGGATTATAAAGTATAAAGTATAAAGAGAGAAAGCCGCGCGCACTGCGGTCTCTCTATCTGTCTTATTTACATCCGTCTGCGGTGTCGGCCCAACATCCAATCAAATTAGAGCCACGTTTGATTGATGTGACAGTCCAACCAATCAAATTGCAGAAAAACATAGTCCCGCCTCCCCTTTAAAAGCACGAGTTCCTGTTTGCCGGTGTTTTTACTTCTAGCATAAAAGTTTATAGATCGTCAACAACAAACGGTTTGCAGTTCGCAGAACATGTGGATATAAGGATTACTCACAGAGATTCAACATCAACCAACTTCATCTGACTGTAGGAGCAGCAAAATCAAGTAAGTTCTGAGTGAAAGCTGGCGCTAGCTTAGCGGCTAACCGCTAGCTGCTGTTAAATGAATGAGACTGTAAACTCTGTTAGCGGTACACTGTGACACCGTGCAGCTTGGTATAATCACAGAGTGACAACAGGTGATTTGGACATTTCCACCACTCAGATCTTTACCTGGATCTGGGCGGGACGCGAGCGATCATAGCGGGACAGCAGGGCTGCTGGGGAGCGGGCTCGGTTGTTTTCTGATAGAAATCCAGCAAACGTATTATAGAATTCACAGAGATGCTGCATGAGGGTTCTTTCTTTCCCTATTTTTCGGTTTACCACTGTTGCTGCCTTAATGCTTTGTGGTGTGTTTCAGAGAAAAAAGCATCCTCTTTCTCTGGGGGTCACATTCCCTCTTGAATATTTGCTGTTCCTTCCTTTTTCATTGACAAAATATTTACATTTACTGCTTTAAGAGTTTTTAGTTTGCATGTCTTTATTTTAGTGTTTCACCTGCTATATAAAAAAGAGATTTGTCCACCATGAATACAAGTTATTTAATTCTAATGAATTTAATCATGAATATACTCATAATCTCCGTATTTCCTGTTCAAGTACAGCATGAACAAAGTAGTATTTTGTGCATAACTTTGCAATATATATTTATACATAAAATTTAGTTTAAAGTCACTTTATAAATATATATACATATATATATACATACATACACCACATTTAGTTTTACATTTAGCATTTTTGTTTTGAATCCTACTTTTCTGTCTTGAATACAGAATTTAACTTAACTCCTGTTAACTTAATGTGAGATATTTTGACAGTAAGTTGACAGAAATTTTGTACTGAATACAAAAAAAAATAGTTTTCCAAACAACAAAAAATAATTTCACAACAGAAATGTTAAACATAAACCTAGATATACTATTCATATATTTTGTTTTGTTTTTTGGAGTCAAACTAAACCACTCTGCATTTTACGTTCTTCCTCAGTTCTTCTTCCTTTATCCGCTCTGTTTATAAAAAACATGCTGAAATGAAACAGAATTATAAGTTGATAAATATAGTGGTTTATTAATTTAGACTAAAAGAGTCAGTACCTCATCACCCACAAGCTTAAGTGCACATCACTGGTCTGTAGTGAGGGGATTTAAAGGGACCATACCATGAAAAAACAACTTTTTGAGCTTTTATGTGTATTTTAATGTTCATTCCTCATATAAAGAACTCCAAAGTGGTATTTTGATTCACTCATGCATTTCTGATTACCATAAATCCTCTACAAACTGTGCTGTTAGCAGCAGCCCCTCCCATACCCACGAAAACGAGCGGGTCCTCATGATTGGATGTCACAGAGGGAGACCGCCCCTTTTAGGAAGCGTATGCTCTAATAGCTCCACCCCCAGTCTAACACCAACACCCAATTTCTCCACAGAGCTAATGATGATCAGAAAAACACTTTCATTTCAAATGCAGAATATTGTATATCTTTTTCCAGTTGTGTCCTGTCTTCAATAAATTCCAGCTCAAACAGTTTGTTACTTTAGATGCGGGACTCCTTTAAGACCCCCCATTGGGCACAGTCGTTGAATGTATTTTTGTTGTGAAGAAGTGTAGCGATGGCCGGACCTACTAAGGGCAGATATATGGTATGTGCATCCATCTTTGAAAAAAAAAAGTTATTTATTTATGAAGGAAAAATCAAATACACACTGCTGGCTCTAGACTGAAATCAAATGGGCGGCAGCCACACACAGCAGCAGGCGGAGCCTCAGGAATTTTGTTGTTTTACTTCCAGATAGGACAAAAACTGAAGAAAATAGCTGGTAGTATTTCTCAAATGTGTTTTTCAGTGTTTCAAAGGTAATATATGATCATATATATGGATATAGTTCACTCTGAAAGGCTTAAGAAAATCATGGTATGACCCCTTAAATATCCAGACTACCCTGGTTCCCTGCTGTCTCCATCTTACCACATTTCAAATGTGGTAAACTGCATTTTTCTTATAGATAAACTATTTTGGATTTTTGAAGTGGAGATGCATCAACTCAGTGGGAATTTAGCTAAAATGCTTGTAAAATACAGTTCTTAAAGGTACACATGATCTGTGTAATTAATATTACATTGTTTTTGAAATGACTTGAAATGACTTGAAACATTAATAGGACTTGTGACTCGACTTGAGACTTGTTGGCCATGACTTGTGACTCGACTTGGGACTTGAGTGCTTTTGACTTGGGACTTGACTCGGACTTGCAAAATGATGACTTGGTCCCACCTCTGTTTCTACTACTGCGGAACTGAAGAAAATATAGTGGAAGACAAAGATAAAATTGGTCTAAGGAGTTGGTATAATTACAGCAACATCATCAATAAAGTCTCCATCAGTAAGTATTTTAACCAAATAAGTTTTGATGAAGCGTTTGTTGCTTTCCTGCAAACTGACTTTAGCAGAAATATAAATTGCTAAATTTCTGTAAAAAAAATCAATAAGACGAATCAAAACAGCTTTTGTCATCAAATTTCTTGTAACATTTTAATTATATATATATATAAACACTAAAAGAAAAGTATTACTGATGGTAAAGTAAATTAATACATGTTGCTCATATTCCTACATTTTATGATCTCCTATTAAGTTCTAGTTAAACTATGTCAAAATAGTGAAAAGGAAAAATCTCTAAAATGTATTAATTCCATTTTTGTTTGTTTTAGTTTCCCCAAAGAGACTACTTCCTGGAATTCTTTCCTTTTTTCAGATTACATCAAAAGTGTTCTAATTGTTTAAGAAATACTAACTGATTAAATGTTTTTATCCAGACTCTAATGGACCTTCTCACTGTACCAGTGACAGTCAACAGAATGATGAAGTGTGCTGGAATCTGCTCTTCTCTGTGTGTCCGGTTGTTTCTGTTCTCTCTGCTCTCCTCTCAGTTCTACTTTACAGGATTTGTCAGAAATCAGGTACCTAATGTAATAGTGTTTCCTTAGATTATTTCATTCAGGCTTCATGCTGCATCGAAACATAAATCACATTTTTTTAAAGGTTTTCTTCAAATTTCTTCAGTAAAATCTTCTCAGAATTCTGAAAAGAAACAGAGCTCAAGACATCGGAGGAGTCGGACTCAACATCAGGTAGCCAACAGCCGTCAGGGTTTTAGAGCACTGTGGTAAAATCAAAAAATATTTTTAACAAAAATATTTTTATTTTAAAAAAGTCAGAGTTGTCTTCCTATGATCATTTAAGTAGTGGGGATAAGTGGTGTTAGAAAATTGTAGCTTAAATAGAATACTTTACTTATTTAAATGTTTTTTATTGTGTTATTTGTATTGACATTGTTCATTTTGGCTACAAGAACTTTCATGTTTCTAAAACCTGCATCTTCTATAAATTGCTTTTGAGCTCTTTGAGGATCTTCTCCATTTTATTTTTATTCTCACTTTTAGTCTAGCTACCAAATTCCTTTTAGTGCTCACTTTCAAACTGTTTGATGCTGGTCTCCACAGATGATTCTGGGATTGTGAGTTGGAAGCAGAAAACCAAAAAAATAGGTGGAGCTTAATGAACAACAGTCCTGATTTAAAACCCTTCCGCTCTCTTTGGGGTCCAGATGACTCCATCCTTATATTAATGTGTGATTCCTTCCATGACAAATGTGGATGAGGGTGGACAGGATTTTATGTGAAAACCTTTTAACCCTAACCATAATACTTACCCTTCCTCTGGGTCCACGCAATCAAGAAAAAAGTTAATTACTGGCCGTATGTGTTTAGAAAATGACAGACAAATAGACACTTTTCTTTTTTATTTACAGTGGACATTTTAGAAATGAGCCAGAAAGCATCACATAAGGGTCACACTAAAATGTTTTCATGGTTACAATGGCTTAAAATGTCCTTTAAGCAGCCATAATCAAGAATCCACAGTTTTTGGAAAATGGTGCGGGCTTCATATCAATCATTTTTATGAGAGGAGTCTGTGGGTCGGTGGAAATTTGGATGTGGGTCACAGACTTTGGACATGCCTTATCTAGATCTCTAGTTTCCCCTCAGTCAGGAGATGCTTCTTTGTGGGCCTCTTGTCTTTCTGAGTTTTGTTGCTTTTTTACACACTAAAGGATGAAGATGTGTGCTACGCTGCCCTGGAAATCCAACGTTCATCCCAGAAAGCAAAGAGGAAGAGGAAAACTCAGACTTCTGACTTTAGCATATATTCTGACATCAAGACAATTCAGCTGTAGAAGATTTTCCACATACGAGTCCAACGTTGTGATCAGGAAAAAAACAAAGCTCTTTGCCACAGATATACATGTTTTTAAATATTTGTATTAATGTTATCGTTGGCTTCTCTAGATGAAGCTTATGATTCTTTCTTTTATGCAAACCCAAATTGGGACTTCATTTCTAAACTGCCAAAAACAAGAGCTCTGTGAAAAACTTCAGCAGTGAATCCAAGCTTGTTACAGAAAGGAACATTTACATGTATCGTGTATTTTTACTGCTGCTTCATACTTTTTTTTAAATTTCCATTTGCTGTTTTGTTTTGTTTTTTAGTGGCAGAGATTTAAAAAGGCAGATTGTAATACTTTTGTGCAAATACTTTGCTGTATTTGTTATATTTTAACAATAAACCAGTCTAAATCTGGAATCTGGAGGTGGAACTGAACTGTTCCACCTCCAATTCATTGAAATAACCTCCTTTTAATTTGACTCAAAGATGTTTAGTCATCATATTGGAGCTTTCATTTCCCTGACAAACACTTCAGAAGTTACTTCAATAAAACATCAAATGAAATCTTGTTCTTTTACCTCTTTGTGTCTCATAAGAAAGCTCTCCACTGTTGTGTGTTTAAGAAAGTCAGTAGAATGGAAACAGATTCAACCACTCTAAGATCTTCAAAAAAAGTAACACACACAGGAAACCCACAATGGTTTGATGCACTCACCCACCAGTGAAGCTCAACACACAGACTGATGAACTGCAAACTCAGTCTACAGATAAATTCACCGTATCTTTAAAGTGTGCATCGACAAAACAGAAATGTTGGCAATATGGCAAAAACTCACAATTATGAGCTCTTTGCACAATTTTTTTTTAATAAAAAACAAATGTATTTTTATTTTTTGTGGTTCTAAGTCTCCAATTTTTTATGATCAGTGTTTTAATTTCATCAAGTTTTGAACTCTAGTCAAAAAAATGAAAATGTAATTTAGTCAAATTCTTTCCTAATGATTCCTAAATAAAATAATGTTTCTTGATTTAATTTCCATGTGGATTTTTAAAAAAGTCCTTTAATAACATTTAAGTTTTGTTTCATGGCAGTTCAACCACTTCCTGGAAGTACAGAGACTTTAGCAGCTTCAATCATAATCTAAGGGTGAGAAATAACAGGAAACCCACAGGGCTAGCTACATGTACCACCCTTTTAGTTGGCCGTGTTATGCAAAAATACAAAGAATAAAAAGATGTGTGGTGAAAATAGACAGACAATAGTGGTGATATTTTTCGTTTATACAAATACCATCTTTGCATTTGAATGTAAGATTATCTTCAGGAAAGACGAAGAATTGTTCCAGAATTGTTATTATTATG
>NC_050512.1:21165432-21169265 GCF_002922805.2 Oryzias melastigma
AACAATGTTCCACGCAGCAAACCAATCAAAATCTGCAACCCTTTCAGTGAAAAATGCGCATAGCTCACAACCTGAAGTTAACTTGTGACTGGATCTGTGAAGACAAACATTTCTGCTTTTTAACATTGACGACCGTATAACTCATGGATCCTCTACACATCATGCTGCCTTTGCTGTGGGGTAACTTGTTCTTTAATTATTATTTAAAGATCGTCAGAAACAATTATTAATGATTTTACTTAATTTCCATTTACATTTGTGAAATGAATAATTTTTAAACTGCATCTGTTTTACAGGAGCAGTTTCCTGTAGTTTTGACTGGACTTCTGCATCAGTGACTGAGGTGACAGTCAGACATGGAGACAACATCACTCTCTACTGTGACTGCAGAATGGGATTTGGAAATCACACTGTGTGGTTCAGAAACTGTTTCTATGAGAACCACCCTGTTCTTGTTCTAGATAAATATTACTTCTTTAAAAATTTAGGAAAAACTCGGTTTACATGGGCTAAGAATAATTCCTCTGAATCTTACGACCTGACGATCATCAATGTCACCGATTCAGATGAAGGTTTCTACTACTGTGCAACTGAAGTACTGAAGGTGGAAGACAAAGATAAAATTAATGGGAAGAGTTGGTATAATTACAGCAAGATCATCAGAAAAGTCTCCATCAGTAAGTATTTTACTCAAATGACTTTTTGTGAAACCGTTCTTCTGTTCATTAAATATTGAATTAATCAGAAAAGACATTCTAAAATTAGGTAAATTTCCATATAAATTAATATATCTGTTTGTAAATTATAATAAAGTGTATCAGTTTTTTTTTAATTTATCACAAATATTTTTGTAACAGTCTGAACATTGATTATGTTGGGATAGAGAAAACTGAGCTCAATGAGCGTAGGGTTTAAAGAAGAACTAGACATTTAAATAATTTGTGTTTTTATTTATTTTTTTATTTAATTTCTTTTTTCTAATTCTAAAAGGCTTAGCTAAGCCTCTTAAAAAGAAGAAATAAAATGTTTAAACTACTTTGACCAATATTAAAACTTTTACAACCATCAGAATATTCAATTATGCAGCAATCAGAAATCATTACTGACTGTAAAGTAAGCATAATATTTGATTGGAGTGTCTTAATTACTTAAGAAAGGGTATACGTTGTTTTGTTTCTGTTTTCCAATAGGCCTCATAACTGCACTAACGACAGTCAGCAGAATGATGATGTTTGCTAGTCGCTGCTCTTCTCTGTGTGTCCGGTTGTTTCTGTATTTTACCCACGTGTTTTTTTTATAAATATATTTGTAATATCTGCCAATGTAATTGTTACGCACAAACATATTTTCATATTTTCCGCTGTATCTATCAATGTGATTTCATGATCAAACCCATTTTTTACAGCCTGATCATTCTTAACTACAATTTCAAAATTACTTTTTTGGGGGGAGAATTAAAAATATAACTCCAGTGGGATCAGGATTAATTGTGTTTGCAATTAGACTTTCATATAATATTTGTATTTTTAATGTGGCTCAATTGGATCTCCTAATCTAACTATAGTTATATTAAATGTGCCCAATAAAATCCAGACGTTAAATATTTGTTAAATATTTGAATTCTTTTGACAAATGTTGAAACTTTAAAAGCCAGTAGAATATCAAATTATGCAGCAATGAACGTTTATATATGAAATTGTATCTGAGCATAAAATTGTAAATTATGTGATATCTATGAGCCATTAGCATTGTCTTTTCATTTGAATGTCCTAATAAAATATTGTTTTTTTAATAATAGCACAAGATTCAAATATTTTTTTTCTCCAGGATCCAGTGAACCTCTTCATTGCATCAGTGAAGAACAGTTGGATCTGCATATCTGGTGGATTCTGCCCCTCTGTCTGTGTCCAGCTGTTTCTGTTCTTTTGGGTTTTTTGGTTTACAAACTTTGTAAAGATATAGGTAACACCCCCCACCAAAAAGGAAAATTATTATTATTATTTTCTTTCAATTTTATGAATATTGTTGTTTACTTTCTGCAGTAAAATCTCAAAATACCAAAAAGGATCATCCAGCAAGACAAATGCATCACCAGGTAATAAACTCAAGCAAATGTTTTGGTTTTTTAACCACTCTATCTTAAGGCTAAAAACATGGAAGTTGGTACTTTAAACAGATAGAAAGACTAGTTTGAATGAGGAGTTGGAAATAGAGGTTGTGTATTCAAACACACAGCATGTCTTTAAGCTAAAAGAAATTAGACATGGGCTACTTTAAAGGACAATAGAGCACAGATTCAAGAACTCATGGTATTATGAGCAAGAAAAAAAAAACAAAGTTTTTATTGTTACTTTATATTTAACAATCCCTGAATTGGTTGATTTGTTCATAGTCTAGTCCAGGCTACATCTAACAGTTTACTTTACAGCATTTCCAGCTGTTTCCATGTGTACCAATTCAAAGTAAATGCAGAGAGTTTGAGGTCATTTGCTGTAAAACTAAAGTCATTTCAAATGTATAAAATGTGTTTTCTTGACATTTTTCACAATGACGATAATAAATGAAACTGTTACATTTTAGGATACCGCCCTGGAAATCTACCACCTGTCTGTGGGACCAACGAGGAAGAACACAACTCACACTTCAATCTGTAGCACCTATTCTGTCGTCCAATACACCTCAATTAAGGATCATCTTCCATAAAAGAAATAAAGAAACTGCTTTTTCTGGTTATCGCATAGATTGAGAAAAATATTTTCTTTTTTTTCTGAAAATCTTGACACGATTTTTTAAAAGTTTAATTGCCCATGAGCTGTTTAAGAAGAGTACGGAAGTTTTAAAGATCAGCATTTGAAGAAAACATGTTGTGAAAGTTTTTTGTGATATTAAACAAAATTATTTGCTATTATGCTAAGTTGACATGGAACTCTGCATTGTACGATCAAGCCAACAGTTTACTGAATAGTCTATATAAACACACATAAACATGTGTTTCGGGCTTTGATGCTCTAAACTTTCCCATCCAGATCTTAATATGCAATTACTAAGTCTGTTTTCGACAGACAGTTAAAGTAAAAAAAAGCCTAGAGCAAGATTTGTGAGATTTGCACCTTTTTGTCATTTCATATCAAATCTCTTTCAACTGTTAGACATGCGCCAAAATCAGGTAGCAGTAGTCCAGTGTGAACACCATATGCTACTTTGTGTTCGAGAGCCCACATTCAGAGCATTTTTGAACGAGTAACCGGTGCGTACTTAGCATTAGGGTGAAGTTTACATCGACTGTTTGACTTCTGCTCATGGAAATAACATTTATTTTGTTTTACTTAATAACTTTCAAAACTTGTAATGGTAAAAAGTTGTGATAGCCAAAGTATTAAAACACTCTGTTCACAATGAGGCAGCAGCAGGAACTTTTGATCTCATCACAATGACATTTGTGTTCTCAGCCATGCAAAAGGGGCAGAGTTTAAAGAAAGTAGTGGACACTCTACTTTTTAACAGACACAAAAATAGGACTGTAAAAGGCTTATTTTTTTGTAGACAAAACATGCTTTCTATGCATCACGCATGTTTGTGAAGTTATGCGTGTACAGTTTTACTTGTTTGTGTTTTGCATCTTAGGCTCAACCTCTGAACAGAGAAAACTCAACACCAGAGAGCTGCTTTGATTTCTCGTTTTTTTTTAGTCCAATTTCTGTTTTTCTTAGCCACCAATTGTAAAGTTGTGCAGACATCTGAAAGAGGCCAGAAGAGGTTTTTGAACAAAAGTTGGTGCTGTGTCCATCCTGTGTTTTGGATGCATAATTGTGGTCAATTTGAGCTGTTAGCCT
>NC_050512.1:21169784-21183712 GCF_002922805.2 Oryzias melastigma
GCTTATTTTTTTCACTGTATGGGCGACAAATTTGTAGGCAAAACATAGTTTCTATGCATCATGCATGTTTGTGAAGTTATGCGTGTACAGTTTTACTTGGTCGTGTTTTGCATCTTAGGCTCAACCTCTGAACAGAGAAAACTCAACACCTGAGAGCTTCTTTGATTTCTCTTTTTTTTGTTGTTTTTAGTTTTCCATGTCCAATTTCTGTTTTTTTAGCCACCAATTGTACAGTTGTGCAGACATCTGAAAGAGGCCAGAAGAGGTTTTGGAACAAAAGTCGGTGATGTGTCCATCCTGTGTTTTGGATGCATAATTGTGGTCAATTTAAGCTGTTTGCCTCTGAACTTTTGGTGATTTTTTGCAGCAGGGGTTCCAAATTGTAATACACTGTACAAATGTAAATAAACTTTTAAATAAAATGTTTTGCCTTTTGTTATCAGAGAGCTGTGTTCTTTTTTTTTCATACTTCAAGGAAACATTGAAGTAGACAGGAAGTCCACAGAAACATGCAGCCCCTTACCTAGTGGTAAGCTTCACATGCAAGCTGATTGAACACACAGATAAGTGCATGGTCTCTGTGAATTATACTCATTCAGATGAAAGATCAGATCAGCTAAGACACCTCTGAGTACAACGAAAGGAAATTGTCATAAACGAAAGATTGATTAAAAGACTGCATAAAACTCGAAAAATGTGCAATCTTAACAATTCTATGATTACCTTTATATTAACTTAATGCAAGCTCTTGAAATGTTTCCAGAATGCTAACACTATATTTATATATCCATATTTGCTTTCATTACTGCATTACTGAGCGGTTCATTCGGGACCTGATCTTCTGTTTCTGACCCTGGTTCATCTGTTTACTTGCTGCCTGCCCTGACCCTCGCCTGGACTCTGACTAGTCAGCTATCTGATGTCCAAGCACCCCCCACCAAGGTCCTACATGTCTAAGGTGCAAATAAAATCAAGGGGAGGGGCGGATCCATGCAGCGGCCACAAGATGGGGGCCACTGGCAAGTAGTCCCTCCCCTTCAGTGCACTGCAATACAACCACCCTCCCCTTCACCCTAATGCATGTTTGTATGAGGAATGGGCATAGTTTGGGGGTAACTGGCAGACTGGCCCCTGATGGTGGACCGCCGTACCCCGCAGCCCCCAGCGTTGGGCCCCAACCCCGAGAGCCAACCCCCCAAAAAAAGGAGGGTTTCAATAAACTACAGCTATGCAGCTGTCCTCAGAGAGGCAGGTCTCCACTATCAGCATTTCCACAAAAAAAATTTTGTTTCTGTGCTCAGCCTCTTTCTGCATTTTTATCTCCATTAGTGAAGGGGTGGGAAGTGTGAGAGGGGTTGGAGGTCTGTGTGGGTAAAGGGTATGTCTTCGGAGCTCTGTTTATATATTGTTGTGCTTGTTTTTATATTATTTGTTTTAATGTTGAGTACTTTGGGTTATGTTATATATGAAAAGTGCTATATACTATAAATAAAGATTTATTTGATTTTTAAAGAAAATGATGATTTAAATGGCATTTCTGAGTATGTCTTTATTCAAATGGTTGTGAACCAGGAGCAGATGAAAAAATGACATTGAAAAAAGCTTGTAAGTGTGACGTACAAGTTATTACACCAGGTCACAAGCTCCCTGCTCCACTCTATTCTGATGCATCCACTAGTAGACAAATAGATCCCTGTACATCGTTGTTTTCCTCATCTAAGCTGGCATCTGGTTCACAACTTTTCATCTGTATAGCTCCAATATTGCTCACCATTTTTGTAATCTTGGGTTTGTGAGGGGTGTAAGATAGGCAGGAGTGCATGTAAAAAGATGCATGATGGGAGAGGTGGCAGGGTAACTCTGCGCCAACGGTACGCAGTATGCCAACGGTTAATAATGAGATAATCATAATGAAAAGACCACTGGGAATACTTTTAAAATACATCAAAAGATGATCAGTGAGACTCTAAGGGCCAGAACATGTCAAAACATAACTCTGGGTGGTGGGCTGCCAAAACCATCTGGAATACAAAGAGATGAACATCTATCATTTTAACATTGGAGGGCACAAGAACACTTTTCTTCTGAGAATGTAAGGTTACTCTCATTGTTTGTGCAATAAACAGATTTGCATTCAGCAAATTTGTAAAGATGACAAATGTGTAAGAGACATCTAGTTTATATTGAGTGATTTTAAATCTTTGTTTCTTTCAGACATTGCCACTCATCATTATGTTTACCAACATGAGTAATCATTCATCCAAGTGGCTTCATTAGCCTGAGTGGCTCTGGTTTCAAACCACATGTATGTCTTCCAACCTTCCTGGAATCGAATGGAACAAATATAAGAAACCAGAACTTGATTAATGTTATTTTTCCAACTGTGAGGACTAAATATCTGACCTGAATTTGGTGCTGGACAATACTTATAATGGTGAAACTGAAACATATTTAAAGTCCTAAACTAATCTATGACCTTCAGACATTTATTCTCCACAATGTTATTTGTGAATTCAAACCAACAAAGAAACCACAGAAAAAAATGTTCCACCCAGCGGACCAATCAAAAGCTTTGTCCCCTTCAGTGGAAAATCTACATAACTCTCGTGTTCAAGTTAAAGCTGCAAATCTGTGACCGCATCTGCAAGGAGGAACATTTGTACTTTTTAACGTACATGAGCGTGTCTCTTATGGGTTCTCTGCACATCATTCTGCCTTTTCTCTGGGGTAACTTATTTAAATGTATTCAAAGTTGGTCAGAATTAATTTTGAGTGATTTAATTATATTTCAACTTAAAATTGTGATTTTTTTTTAAAGTGACATCTGTTTTACAGGAGCAGTTTCCTGCAGTTTTAACTGGACTTCTGCATCGGTGACTGAGGTGACAGTCAGACATGGAGACAACATCACTCTCTACTGTGACTGCAAAATGGGAGATAAAGGATCAACTGTGTGGTTCAGAAACTGTTTCCACGAGAACCACCCTGTTCTTGTTCTAGAAATAGGAGAAGAACTCTGGGATATCTTAAAGATATCTCGGTTTAGATTCCCAAAGAATGATTCCTCTGAATCTTACGACCTGATGATCATCAATGTCACCTATTCTGATGAAGGTTTCTACTACTGTGCAACAAAACAAAAGAAGGTTAATGACGGTGTCTACATTGATCAAAAGAGTTCGTATAATTACAGCAACATCGTCAGAAAAATCTCCATCCGTAAGTATTTTACTGAAACAACTTTATGAAACTGTTTTTGTGGGTGCTTTATTTATCAAACAGAATTTAGCAAACAAAAATAATGATTTGCTTAATTTTTGTAGTAAATTCATGCAATTTTCATGTAAAAATCAATAAGATAAAACAATATTGTATTTTTAGCTGTAATCTAAAACTGAACTCAATGCGCTCAGAGTTTGAGCTTGAAGAAAAAATCAACTTCTAGCAAATATTTGTTTATTTTTTTATCCTTGTTTAATCAAATCTCATTTTCTAATCCTACAACTCTGAGTTTAACATTTTAAAAATATGAGGTAAACTGTTAAACTATTTTGACAATAGTGAAAACCTTTACAGCCATAAGAGGAGCCAGTTTATCAGCAGTGAATGGTTTATATGAACATTTAGGGAAAATTCTTGATGATGTTGAAGTGAATAAATATTATTTTTAGGTCATTTGAATTCACTAATCTTCATATTTTGCTTATTTTCTTGATTTTTATGATCACTTATAAATTATTTTTAAACTATGCCAACATACTGAAAAAGACAAATGACAAAACTTTACAAGATTTTTCATGTGATATTATAATATTCCATCTTCTTGTTTTTGATTTACTTTCTTTAAGGTCCCCTTCTTTTTTTTCAAATGACATTTAAAGAAGTGTCTGAACTGGTTAAGAAATACTAACAGCTTAATGTTTTTTATTCAGGCTCTAATGGGTCTTTTCACTGTACCAGTGACATTAAGAAGAATGATGAAGTTTGCTGGAATCTGCTCTTCTCTCTGTGTCCGGTTGTTTCTGTTCTCTCTGCTCTCCTCTCAGTTCTGGTTTACAGGATTTGTCAGAAATCAGGTATCTTAGTACTTTCCTCAAATTATTACATTCAACTTGATGCTGCATCTAAACATAAATCACATATTTTTGTTTTGTTAAAGGTTTTCTTCAAACTCCTGCAGCAAAATCTTCTCTGTTTTCTGAGAAGAAACAGAACTCAAGAGATCGGAGGAGTCGGACTGAACATCAGGTAAGCAGCAGGGTTTCAGAGCACTGTGGTGAAATCAAAAACTATTTCTAATTAAAATATTTTTGATTTAAAAAGCTTCTCTTTTTATCAATTAAAGACCCACTCCAATGAATTTTTGTGTGTGTTTTAACATGTTCTTGTCACATTTTTGTCACAATAAAGGACTTGTATGAAAGAATGAATGATTAAAACTCGGTTTCTGAGTATTTCTTAATTCAAATTGGAAATTAGATCGGAAAACCGGATGCTAGAAAAAGCTCAGACGAGTAACGCTGTTACTGATATGGGCGTTTTAAAATCTTTTCTCCACTCTGCTCCTCCGCTGCTGTGCCCTTTTTGGCCCGCTCACGCTAAGGTGTGCTAGAAAGGATGAGCCTTCAGGAGTCATCTGAAAAGGCCTCTGGGTCAAAACTGTACAGCTGGATTGATCCAATATTGCCCGTCAGTATTTTTGCGCCCTTAATGCTAGCTCGAGGCTATAAGCTCACGCGTGTAAAGAGAGCTCTCAGTGACGGGGAGGGGGCGGGGTTACTCTGATCCAACAGTCCCGCCCACAATCCAAAATTATATTTCTAATGAGCTACTGCCGCTGGGCATAAATTAGGCAGACAATTATTTCATTTTTCCCCCCAAAAAAAGTATTTGTCCTGGAAGTAGTGTCAACTTTTCTTTTTTTATTTTGAGGTAGCATTAAACAACTGGGCTAGAAAGTGTCTCAGATGGGTCGTATGACAGTTACCACAGATTTACAACAGGTTAAAGCGTAACTTAGTCCATCACAATCAAGAAATCATATTTTAGAAAATACTAGGGGATGCTGTTTAATGATATTGTGACTTTGGTCAATAGACAGACTTTGGACATGCCTCATCTAGCTCTATAGCTTTCACTCAGTCAGGAGATGTTTGTTTATTGGCCTTTTGAGTTTTGGTGCTTTTACACTTTAAAGTTCCTCAACAAATGGATTTTTCCCATTCCAGGATGAAGATGTGTGCTATGCTGCCCTAGAAATCAAACATTCATCACGGAAAGCAAAGAAGAAGAGAAAAACTCAAACTTCTGACTTCAGCACATATTCTGATATCAAGACAATTCAACTGTAGACTTTCCACAAATAAGTCCAAGATTTAGATCAGAAAACTGACAAAGTTCATTTTATCAATACATGTTGCCAGATATTTTTGTTAAACTCACCTTTGGTATTTTTAGGTTATTCTTGGGATATTTTCTTGCGTCCCGACCCAAATGTTATTAGAGACTTTATTTCAGCAGAAAATTGGAGCTCTGTGAAAAACTTTAGCAGCTTATCCAGGGAAAATGATAGAATAAAACATTTACAGGACATATCATGTAGTTTAATTGCTGCTTCCTGTTGCTTTCAAATGTTCAATTTTCTTTTTTGACAGTTTTCATGCAAATAATTTGATTTTAAGTTAGAAAGGTCTGACAAAGTAGAATGAAAGATTATTGTGCATTTTAGCCAAACACTTTGCTGTATTTTTTTTTTATCTATATTATAATTCTTTACAATAAAAGCAATCTAGATATCTAAGTATGAAAAGGTTTCCAAGTTTTCTGTTACGGCAAAAAACTAATTGTTTAATCTCCAATTCCTTAAAATAACCTGTTAATTTGACCCAAAGATATTTATTTATCATATCCAACCTTTTTTTTTTTACTTTCCCAGATAGAAACCTTAGAAATTCCATTAAATCTTGTTCTTTCTATCTGTTTGTTTTAAGACAGCTTTGCTTTGTGTATCTAAGAAAGTGCAAAAGGCCTCAACCACCTTAAGGTCTTCAAAAAAAGAAACACACACAGGAAACCCACAATGGTTTGCTGCATTCATACATCTAAACACATGAACACACCGTTTCTATAAAGTGTGCTTCTAAAAACAAGTTAACAAAAACAGAAATGAACATTCACAATTTAGCAAACCTTTGCACATTTTCTCTCTAGAAAAACAAACATACCTGCTCTTTAGATGTGTAGAGCTCCTTGATGGGGGGGTGCTTGGGCATCACTGCCAAAAAAACAGTAGATGACCCAATAGGGCCCTATTTTCACACCCCGTTTTACTACACACATCCCTTACCCCACCACACTATACACCCAAATATACACACAAGGAAGGCGGGGCCAGTGATGCCCTGTCCCCTACACAATCCCGAGGTGAACCAGGAGCTCAGTCCCAGTGGCTGTCCCCTTTGGGTGCTGCTGACTTCCTGGGCCCAGCGGCCGTCTCTCCACTCAGGGAGGGGGATCCCTGAGTTCTCTGGTTAGGCCATGAGTCAGCGAATACATCAAACCTAAGTGTCTGCGTAAGGGAGCGTGTCTGTGGACAGGACCCTCCCTTTGGACTAATATCTACACCTGACAGGAAAAATTAAGAATCTACACCAATTTGTTGCTTTGTGACCCCCCCTCCCCTCACTTCTTTGATCATCCTACAACTTCCTTAACCCCCCGCCCTCTTTATTTTGTACCCTTAACCCCCGTCTCTAACACCCCAATCTCTCATTTTGATGCAAACAAACGTAATTAATATAAATGAAATTTAGCCTCAAATGGTTTATATAAATACACACCTCGTGTGTCTGAAGATTCAGAACAACTTGTTGTAACAATAAAATCTGTCCAACACAAGAGGACATCAGCTCTTTTCTCTTTGCTTAGCTATTAAACAGGAAATGTTAAAAGGAAAATAAAAAAAGTAAAAAAAAACATATAATTTTTTAATTCTCGTTCTTTTCGATTTTTGTATGATCAACGTTGAAATTTCATCAGGTTCCAAACTGTAATCCAAAATGTAGAAGGAGAGATATTCTTTCCAAATTATTCTAAAATAAAAGAATAATGTTCAAATATGTTGGTGACGGTTCTGGTTTATCCAGGTGACGTCTTGAATTTTAGTCATGATATTTGAATTTACAATTTAAAGATTAAAGTACAGATGAGAAAAAGAAAAATAAGTTTTATTTCCAATCTAATATATGGCAAAGGCGTGATAAAAAGCAAGCCACTGTTATATAAAGGTAAAAAAATAAAGTTTGACTCAAATCATCTTTTTGATTTATTGTAAAAGTTTTCCCAGTTTTCTTTTAATTACTGTATTTTATTAAAAGTAATTATATTTTGGGGAAAAAAAAAAAAAAAACAACCTTTTGATTTTTAGGACAGAATCTGTGGAGGGCAGCAGGAGTTCATTTGAAATTCACTTGAGTTTTTGGTGAGGTTGTTGACGTGGAGATAAGACTCCTCTGATATCCCATCATCCCTGAGTTTACACTATATACGCACTGAAGAGAGTTACTAAATTCCCAAATAACATTGCAGGACATTAAAGTCCAAGTAAATTACATCCAAAACTGAAGATAAACTCCAGATATACTGTATATGTATTAGTTATATCAGAAAATACAATTTTTTAAATATTATTGTGTCTTTTTGACTGCCAAAGAAATCCTTTGAGTTCAGTTTTTGTGATTCACTCTATATGTGTGCAGTAAACACATGTGTGCAGATTACTGAAACCAGAGAAAAAACACGTTCCTGTCAGCGAACCAGTCTAAAGCTTTGTGCCCTTCAGTGCATAACTGACAAGATCTTCAAGTTAAGAATGAGACCGCATCTGCAGTGAGCAACTTTGTGTTTTTTTAACACACATTACCAAAGAACACATGGATCGTCTGCTCATCATTCTGCCTTTTCTCTGGGGTAACTTGTTCTTTTACTTTTATTTAAAGTTTATTAGAATCCATTTAATGACTTTACTGAATTTCAACTTGGAATTATGTAAGAAATGTTTTAATGACATTTGTATTCCAGGAACAGTTTCCTGCAGTTTTAACTGGACTTCTGCATCAGTGACTGAGGTGACAGTCAGACATGGAGACAACATCACTCTCTACTGTGACTGCAGAATGGCAAAAAAAGGATGGATTGTGTGGTTTAGAAATTGTTTCCACGAGAACCACCCTGTTCTTGTTCTAGATGTAAATGTAGAAGAAATTTGGGATATCTTAAGACAATCACGGTTTAAACTGACAAAGAACGATTCCTCGGATTCTTACGACCTGATGATCATTAATGTCACCTATTCTGATGAAGGTTTCTACTACTGTGCAACAAAACAAAAGAGGGTGGATGATGGCATATACATTGATCAAAAGATCTGGTATAATTACAGCAACATTATCAGAAAAATCTCCATCCGTAAGTATTTTACCCAAATTATTTTTTTCTTAATATAAATGCTACTTTGTTATCTGCAAATGTCCTTGTCAATAAAAAGACCAATTTGGCCGATGTACATACAATCTCATGTTTTTCTTTGTAAAAATCAGATTTATTGATCATGTTATCAGTTATAGTTTAAACCTTACATTTCCTATTTTTCCTTTTAATTATCCTTTATGAGCATTTATTTAGATATCTTTATTTTATGTTTAGAGGCACAAATACTATCCTCTGGTTTTGGTGTGAAGATCTGGACTTTTATACAATATTAGTGTTTTTATTGTTGTTCAATTGAATCTCGTAATCTAAATCTATGTAGCAATAATTGGCCTAATAAAACCTAAATGTTTGAGTTACTTTTAAAAATGTTTACACTTTTATAACAACTGGAGGTTCTGGGTATGCAGCAATAAACAGTTTATATAAACATAAATAAAAGTGTGACTGAACATAGAATGGTAAATGATATGAAATCTTTGAACAATTAGCATTGTCTTTTTATTTTTAAACTTCCTAATCAATCAACTACATTTTTTCTCCAGGATCCAGTGAACCTCATCACTGTGTCAGTGAGGAACAGAAGGATCTAAACGTTTGGATGATGCTGCCCTTCTATCTGTGTGGAACTGTTTCTGTTCTTTTTCCTTTCTTGGTTTACAAACTTTGTCAGTTTACAGGTATGTAGCAATAAACGTTCGCACATACTTAAGCTCAATGTCCCACCAAAACAATTTTTTTTTATCTTTATCTTTACTTTTTAAATAATATGCTTTTTTTTACTTTCTACAGCAAAATTTCAGAATACCAAAAAGAACCATCCATCAAGACAAATGCATCACCAGGTAAAAAGTCCAAGCTTAATAAAGTGTTTTTTATACCTGCTGTTTGTAGTGGCCAAACATATTTAAGTTTATATTTATAACAGACACAAAGATTTAAGCTATAAAATTAAACATGGTCTCATATAAAAGACAACAGTGCACAGAAATTAAAAGATATCGTTTTTTCATGTATGATCTAGAATTTTGCATTATAGAACCAAAATACTTCTAATATTTTACTTTATAATTCATATAAAGTTTGGTAATTATCCCATGACTATGCACTCACCGGCCACTTTATTAGGTACCTTTTGCTATACTACATCTCGCTAGTATCAGGTTAGATCCCCTTGTCCTTTCAGAACTGTCAAAATCCTTGGTGGCATAGATTCAACAAGGTACTGGAAACATCCCTCAGAGACTTTAGTTAATGCTGACATGAAAGCATCGCACAGTTGCTGCAGATTTGTCGGCTGCACATCCATGATGCCGATCTCCTGTTCCATCAAATCACAAAGGTGATCTACTCGGTTGAGATGTAGTGATTGTGAAGGTCTTTAGAGTTCAGTGAACTAATTGCTCAAGAAACCGTTCTGAGATTATTTCAACATGGAGCATCCCCCTGCTGGCAGTAGCCATAGAAGATGGTACACTGTGGTCATAAAGGGTTGGACATAGTCAGGGACAATAGTCAAGTAGGCTGTGGTGTTGTTATAATGCATTTGATACTAAGGGGCCCAAAGTGTTTCAAAAAAGTATCCCCCACACCATTACACCACCACCACCCCGAACCGTTAATCCGAATTGGGATAGATCCATGCTTCCCTGTTGTTGACGCCAAATTCTGACTCAACTATCCGAATGTCACAGCAGACGTGGAGACTCATTAGACCAGAACATGTTTTTCCAATCTTCTATTTTCCAGTTATGGTGAATCTATGTAAATTGCAACATCAATTTCCTGTTCTTAGCTAACAGGACTGACACCCATTCAGTTTTCTGTTGCTATAGCTCATCTGCCTCAAGGTTGGACATATTGTGTGTTCAGAGATGTTCTTCTGAAGACCTTGGTTACAACCAGTAGTTATGTGAGTTTCTGTTGTATGTCTATCAACCGGAACCAGTCTGGTCATTCTCCTCTGACCTCTGACATCAAAAATTAACTTCAGCCCACAGAACTGCCGCTCACTGGATGTTTTCTCTCCTTTAAACCATTCTCTGTTATCCCTAAAGATGGTTGTGGGTGAAAATTCCAGTAAGTGAAATACTCAGACCAGCTTGTCTGGGATCAACAATCATGCCACTTTCAAAGTCACTTCAGTCATCTTTTTTCCTCAATCCAATGCTCCGTTTGAACTGCAGCAGATCATCTTGACTATGTCAACATGTCTAAGTTGAACAGATGTTCTTATGTGACCAGTGAGTGCATAGTCCTGTTCTGTCCAGTTAAGTGCTAAATTCAAATGTATTAAATGTTTTTTCTTGATCATTTTTTTCACAATGATAATAATAAATTAAACTGTTACATTTTAGGATGCCGGCCTGGAAATCCACCACCCGTCTGTGGGACCAAAGAGGAAGAACGCAACTCACACTTCAACCTGTAGCACATATTCTGTCGTCCAATACACCTCAAATGCAGGACAACTTCCATGAAGGAAAAGCGGAAACATGTAAAAAATCTATGTAAACGTGCTTCATTGGAATTTCTTGGCTTCTGCGTTTAAAACTCTTGTGCTCACCTGTTGCTACGGAAGATTTTTAGGTTAACATGGATAGCATCCTTTTTAAGTCATGGAAGTAGCATCCATTTAAAAACGGTTCATGGAGAAATAAACAATTCTGTCTATTCCCAGATGACATTATATGACACCAAGTCTTTCATGTATCGGAATACAGCTCTGAAAGAAAAATTCTGGCGAAGATATGTGAGATAGTCTCATCTTTGACAATCTTTTCCACACTGTAAAAAGTGAAACAATGGGTCAATTAACAAACATTTTGTTATTTGTTGCATTTAAATTTATTAGTTTTTGTCAAATTAAAAATTTGAGTTGATGGTTTACTCAACTTAAGAACTGACTGTGGCTGTGAACTACCCAGTTGTGTTATGAGACCTGAAGAGGTTCTTGAATAAAAGCTGGCGCTGTGTCTGCCCTGTGTGTTTGATGAAGTTTCCTGGTGTAGGCGTCATCGTGATTAACCTGTCAGAGCATTGAACCTGCAACACTGTGCAAATGTAAATGAACCAAATTTTGCTTTTTTCCCGACTCTTGTTATTCAAATTTCTTAATTTGATGAAACCTGAGACAAAAGTTCTAAAAACAAAAATCCGTATTACAAATTTGTTTCAGGAAATAGCTAAAACTGATTTTAGATTCATACATTATTTCTTTTAACCAGACCTCTTCCAGGAAGCTAGAGAAACTGACCGTAAAAAAGGCTGAGCCACAGTCTAAGTGTGAGAATTAACAGGAAACATGACAGGAAATAACAAACAATGAACCTCAAAAAGACTTAATGACACAAACATGTTCCACCTGTAATCACTGAAAAGATTTCCTTTTATTTAAAATAATACAATCATTTCAAATTAAAAGATAAATATTCATGTTTTTGTTTCAAAATTGGTAAATTTTGTATCAAAAGATGATGCTAAAACTGGCCTAAATAAACTTCAAGCACACACTGAAGTAGACAGGAAGTCCACAGAAACATGCAGCCCCTTACCCAGCGGTAAGTTTCACATGCAAGCTGATTGAACACATAGATAAGTAAATGGTTTCTGTGAATTATACTTGTTAGCATTAGAAATCAGGTTAGCAAAAACACCACAGAATATGGAGTATAAAAGGATGGATTTATAAAGATTACTTGTGTGAAATCTACATTTTTTAGCATTGAAATTTTCGATTAAAGAAGATAAATCATGATAAGAGATTCAGTGTTAAATCTATGAATAATTAATAATAATTGTGACAAACTCCTAAAAAAATGTTCAAAACTATAAACAGATAATTAAAAACATTGATTGTTTTTCATAATTTGATGAGAAGGACGAGTTTGTCCTCCGTCCAGTGCGTGAGGAGGATTAGACGTACGCTTTCAAATCTTGCTACAAACAGTAATGGCTGCTGTTTAGTCACACTCAAACAAAACCACAGCAGGCTGTGCAGGATCCAGTGTTCTCACTCATGGCTAAAACATCTCAACACAATAAATGCCAAAGGAGGCCATGAGATCCCTGTGGTGATGCTGTCATGTCTGAGCATGTGAGGTCTATGTAGCAGCTATCAGTCTGACTAATTCTCAGATCTAAATTATCCAGAGGATATTGATCATTTTTGTCTTTTTAATTAAATATGTATAAATTTCCTGGGGAAAAAGGTGATAAGAAATAAGGCAAAAAATAAGTTTTATTCTAGTAATTTTAACTTGGTTGCGTAGTTAAAGGGTTAATTATCCATGTTGGCCTTCACTTTGGCTCCTAAACTTGAAAGGGAACAAACAGTATTTGTATGAAAACTAAACTAAACTATTAAAAGCTAAATTTAAAAACATGACATTGATCCTTGATTATTTTTTTGTGCCTACATTTTTGATCCAATAAAAATAAAATATATTTTTGCTTTTAATGAAAGGATGTTATAAAGTAGAGCAACGTTTTGCTTCTTCTGGCTCATATGTGTTTTTTTTAAATACTGATAGTTGTGAAGAAAACAAAACTTCAAGTGCAAATACAAAACATAAAAGGTAAAGATGCTTTTCCAACTTAAAAAAAAAAGTGCCAAATCAACCCAAGCTGAAATCTTTGACATGTAAAACTCACAGGAAACCCACAGAAACAACAGCCCCTCAAACAACTGCAGAGTGAGTCCTGCAGACAGACGGTGAATGCAGATAAGATCATAGGTTCAACAGCGACTGTTTCTCTGTACAAAGACTCAAACTCCAGTATAGTTCAATGTAGCATCATCAGGATAGAATTAGTAACTCTGACATTTCTTTATTTCATTTGAACCATATCATGAGCAATGATTGTAAAAATGTAAACTGAGTGTCTAAACAGCAGCTTAAACTGCTTCTGCTACCGTACAAACTCTGCTTTTAAAAAAGAAAATATCAACTTTTGAGAAGGCCTGACCAATAACCTCAGTAGTTTAGCCCTAAACGGACTAGTTTCACTTTGACACACTGGCGCTATTTTCTCATCAACCAGATTCATGGAAACTTGTTGTGTTGCTTCCTGAAGATGGGCCACAAGTGTATTTTGGGTTTTATAATTTGTGGGGAGGGGTTCTGTTAGCAGAAGTGGTCTAATGTTAGTCAGAGTGAAGCAGCACCTAGTCTGGTTCAAGAACATGCAAAATGTGACAGAGTTCAAGGTGGAGGTGGAATTACATCAGGGATCAGCTCTGATTCCCTTCCTGTTTACAATGGTGATGGACAGACTGAAAAATGAGGTTAGACAGGAATCACCAGACCCGGATGAACCGCGAAAGCGAGTAGACGTGTTCTTGAGTGCTCCGAGGAGATGCGACCTAAATTAATACTTTTTGTGCATTAAAAATATTTCTGACTGCTGATAACTTTTTGTAAAGAGACCCGGACTTGTTT
>NC_050512.1:21183857-21186402 GCF_002922805.2 Oryzias melastigma
CTGTTAGCAGAAGTGGCCTAATTTTAGTCAGAGTGAATGCAGCACCTAGTCTGGTTCAAGAACACGCAAAATGTGACCGAAGAGTTCAAGATGGAGGTGGGATTACATCAGGGATCAGCTCTGAGCCCCTTCCTGTTTGCAATGGTGATGGACAGACTGACGGATGAGGTTAGACAGGAATCACCATGGACTATGATGTTTGCAGATGATATTGTGATTTGTAGTGAGAGCAGGGAACAGGTGGAGGTGAAGTTAGAGAGGTGGAGGTTTGCCCTGGAAAGGAGAGGAATGAAGGTTAGCCGCAGTAAGACAGAGTACATGTGTACCTGTGTGTGAATGAGAGCTACAGAGAGAAGATATAAAGAAGGTGGAGGATTTGAAGAATCTAGTGTAAATAGTCCAGCGCAATGGAGAGTGTGTGGAAATAATGAGAGTGCAGGAAATGGGTGGAGAAAAGTGACACGTGTGATGTGTGACAGAAGAGTTTCAGCACAAATGAAAGGAAAGGTGTACAAGACTGTGGTGAGACCAGCCATGTTGTTTGGACTAGAAACAGTGGGACTGAAGAAAAGACAGGAAGCAGAGCTGGAGGTAGCAGAGATGAAGATGCTGAGGTTCTCTTTGGGAGTGACCAGGATGGATAGGATCAGGAATGAATACATCAGAGGGACAGCACATGTTAGAGGTTTTGGAGATAAAGTCAGAGAGGCCAGACTGAGATGGTTTGGACATGTTCAGAGGAGAGACAGTGAATATATTGGTAGAAGGATGCTGAGTCTAGAGCTGCCAGGAAAGAGGTCTAGATCAAAGAGGTTTATGGATGCATTGAACAAAGACATGAAGGGAGCTGGTGTTAGAGTGGAGGATGCAGAAGAAAGGGTTAGATGGAGGAAGTTGATTCGCTGTGGTAACCCCTGAAGGGAAAAGCCAAAAGACAAAGAAGAAGAAAACAGTGGTTGACTTTGCTTCATTTTAACCCTTTTTTTAAATTCTTTGAAACAAAACAACTAAAAAGTTTACAATAGAGTCGAAATGTTAAAAATTTTAGCTATCGGACGCATTCCCTGGAATCTGAGAATGTCTTGCTGTTGACTGGAAAACTCCATTGCTGCAGAGGGACGGGGGAGGATAAAACAATTTCACTTGAGCAGTCTTATGTAATTTCAATAATTTGTGTTGTTTTTTTAATGGCCAAACTGACTGAGAAATAAACATAGAAGTTATTCGAGATATTTTTAAGTCAGCGTTCAGCTCGGGGCCCCCAGAGTGTTGGGGGGCCAGGGCATTAGCCTACCTTTACCTAATGGCTCTAAAGAGCTGCGTTCATATTTTAGTTTTAAAACTTTGTGAGTATGCAATGCATGCATACTTTATATATGACATCATTTGTCTCAAAATGATGTCAAAAAAGCCCAAGAATCCACATCACAAATGTGCACTTATGGTCATTAAAAGACAGAACCTCTCCACCACCAGATCTAGTTTGTAATGTCCGATTGGTGACTGAGTTGTGCAACCAGTCAACGAACAGCTGAGTTTGACACCAGTTGCAGTTATAAAGATATTGTCGTGAGAAGCCAGTAGATTTTTTTTCTTTTGTCTGTCTGATGTGTTTACAGGTCCCTTCTGATGTAAGCATCATTGTGGTTCAGAGCTGGTGGTTTCTGGGCTTCTGATGAATTCATGCAGGACAGGTTTCTTCTTCTGAGACACAATGTGCAAATGTGAATAAACAAGTGCTTATGTCTTTGTTTTCAGACAAAGAAGCTTTTTTGTTTTTAATTAAATAAATTCTAGCTTGAATAAACATCAGCAAAACCCTGAAGTACACAGGAAGACCAAAAAAATACAGTATGCAGCCCCTTACTCAGAGGTAAAGGGTTTGCATGCAAGATGATTTTACACACAGATAAGGTCTCTGTGAGCTATACTCATTCAGATGAAAGATCAAAATGATCAAATATCCTACTGTCCTTTAGCCAATACCAACCAAATGGTGTGAAAATTAAAAGATAATAAAAATGTATCTGAATAATCTCATCATCACTGCACAATATGGGGAAAATTCCAACAGCACAAAAATAAAAACACAACACAACTCTTCAAGGAAATAGTACAAACTGGAAACACTTCAAGGACCTAAACAAAGCACACCAACACTTGGATACAGCAGGTTAAAGACAGTCACTAATGACTAAGTTCAGGCAGCTGCGACAAATCAACGGTCAACCACAGAAGGGGGCGGAGTCTATCCAGGTAGAGCCACACGAACCAAACCAGATATCAAAAGAAGCAACTTCAAACTTTAAGTTTTTATTAAAAGTTCATTTTTTTAATAAATGTAAAAATTTTCAGTGACTTTTTTAAAGCATGCATTTACTTTCTGCCATGATAGTTACATTTTTTGGAACCAAAAGAAACAAAGACAATATGTTTCTTTAAAAGTTCATCTTGTGATACAAATCTGCTTAAATCTTTGACCAAAAACAATAAATAAATAATAAGGACGTTTTTTTTCAAGCTTTTTTGAGCCAATGTGGAGAAA
>NC_050512.1:21188840-21191961 GCF_002922805.2 Oryzias melastigma
TGGGCAAAAATTATATTTCTGCATAATATGTGTTTTTAAATTCTAGTTTGATTAAGTTTGCTTTTCAAATTCTACATAGCTGAGTGTAGACTTTTAAAAACATGAAGTAAAATGAAGTAAAACTACCTGGACAAAAGTTCAAACCTTTACAACCTTTGGAGAATCCAGCAGTGAACAAAGACAAAGTTGGTGTAAGGAGTTGATATAATTACAGCAACATCATAAAGAAAATCTCCATCAGTGAGTATTTTACCCAAATGACTTTTAATTTAACTTTTATTGTTTTTTTTGCAAACTGACTTTAGTGTGCAAAAAAATAGCACTTTGCTAAATGTCCATAGTCATTTTTATATTGTGCTGTAAAGATTTTTTCATCAAGTATCTTGAACCAGAATAAATCTCGAGTATCCAACATTAATTTTAATATATATTTATTTTATTTATGAGTGTTTATTCAAATGTTCTATTTTATGTTAAAAAAGCCAAACGATAAACTCAATGGGCTCGGGGTTAGAGCTTAAGGGGAAAATTTGGATTTCTGCATAATATGTGTTTTTAACTCTAGTTTGATTAAGTTTGCTTTTCAAATTCTACATAGCTGATAGTAGACATTTAAAAACATGAAGTAAAAGGAAGCAAAACTACTTTGATAAAAGTTCAAACCTTTAAAATCTTTGGAGAATCCAATTGTGCAGCAGTGAACAAATTATATGAACATTAAAGGAAAATTCTTGCTGATGTTAAAGTGAATAAATGTTTGTTTTTTAATAGAGAAATCATTTAATTGGAATAATCTTCACAATTTGCATATTTTCCTAAATTCTTTGATCACTGATTAGGGTTTTGGTAAGCTATGTTTGTATACTGAAATAGGAAAATATCTAAATTATATCAGTTGCACTTTTTTTTTGTTTTACTTTCCCTCATGGAAGTGTTGTCGTTTCAGATTACTTTTAAAAAGTGTCCCAACTGTTTAAGAAATACTAACAGCTTAATGTTGTCTTTTCACTGTACCAGAAACCTTTTCTTATATTTTCTTCTCTTTCAATGAGATTGTGTAATCACACAATTTAAAAAAAATGAGCCTAGTGGCTCAGGCTAAGAGGCTTTGGGGGGGGAAGAAATGTACTTTTACATAATATTCATGTTTTATTGTGGTTCAATTGGATCTTCTAATCTATTTCTATCCAGAGAGATGCAATTAGCTCAATAAAATCTAGAAGTTGAATGTTTGAAAATTCTTCGAGAAATGTTGAAACTTTTAAAAAATTGGATAATCAAGCACTAATCGACAGTCTATAAATGAAAATGTAGCTGGACATAGAAATATACATTATATGAAAACCATTAACATTGTCTTTTATTTTCAAACTTCCAACTCAGCCGAGTACATTTTTTCTCCAGGATCCAGTGAACCTCATCATTGCATCAGAGAGGGACAGTGGGATCTAAAAGTTTGGATGATGCTACCATTCTGTATGTGTGCAGCTGTTTCTGTTGTTTTTGTTTTCCCGGTTTTCAAGTTTTGTCAAAATATAGGTATGTACCAACGGAGGCTCACACATCCTTATTTCAATGTAAGAATTTCAAAGCTCAAAAAAACAATCTTTTTTGTTGTTTACTTTCTGCAGTAAAATCTCAAAAAAACAAAAAGAATCATCTGTCAAGACAAATGCAGGTAATGAACCCAACCCCTAACACATAACAGCTTCAAGCTAGATATATTACGCCATAAAGCTTTAAGCTTAACCAACATTTTTTCTAACACTTAGCAGTGATGAGCATTTTTTTTTCCTAATTTACCATTGTTTTCCATCAAATTGTTTGGTCAAATTTAGTGTTTTCAAGCTGCCTGCAGTAGAGAGGGTCCTTGAGAAGATCCTAGAACACATGTGTCAAAGTCAAGGCCCAGGGGCCGGATCTGGCCCTCCAGATCATTTTATTTTATTGTTGTCAACAGCCGGACGTTATCTTGCATTTATGTCTAACTTGTGTAATTTTGAGAAAATATATAGAGTAAAATATTAAACGTTATTTAAGGTTTAAGTTAATTTTAACGGAATAATATTCCTGCCTTTTTATAATTCATAGTTATGTTAAAAGTTACATTTTAAAAATTAAGTTATAGTGTGTTTAATAAATGTTACTGCAACCACATGGAGGCATTTCCAGGTGTTCCCATGTGCCGGTCTCAATTATGAGTCAATCCAGAGAGTTTGAGGTCATCTGCTGTAAAACTAAATCAAATGTATTGATTTTTTTTTTCTCATAATTATGGTAATAAATTAAACTGTTACATTTTAGGATGCCACCCTGGAAATCTACCACCCGTCTGTGGGACCAAAGAGGAAGAACGCAACTCACACTTCAACCTGTAGCACATATTCTGCTGTCCAATACTCCGCAATTGTGGATCATCTTCCATAAAGGAAATGAGGAAACTGATTTAGTCAGGATTTACTTTTCTTTTTTCATTTTTTTTTCAGAAAATATTGTCATTATTTTTTTTTAAGTTTCTTTACACATGATTGTAAGAATTAGGAAGCTTTAAAGACCAGCATTTGAAGAAAACGTATTGTGAAAGTTTTTAAGCAAAATATTGAGCTGTTATGCTACATTCACACCGGCCTCTGTAACGCGGGTTCAAGCAAACACACATTGAAATGTTAAGTCAGTTTTCATTCTCTACACACAAAATTCACAACAATTGTGATCCAAGTTACACCAAAGGAAACTTTGACCAATCAGAGACTCCGATATGTTAATGTTGTCATAAATGAACATAAATGATGAAAAGAGATTCAATGTTGATAAATCTATGAATAATTAATAATAATTGTGACATACTACTAAAAAAGTGTTCAAAACTATAAACAGATAATTAAGAACATTAATTGTTTTTCATAATTTGATGACAAGAACGAGTTTTTCCTCCGTCCAGTGAGTGAGGAGGATCAGACGTTCGCTTTCAAATCTTGCTACAACCAGTAATGGCTGCTGTTTAGTCACACTCAAACAAAACCACAGCAGGCTGTGTGGGATCCAGTGTTCTCACTCACAGCTAAAACATCTCAACACAATAAATGTCAAAGGAGGCCATGAGATCCCTGTGGTGATGCTG
>NC_050512.1:21192068-21196158 GCF_002922805.2 Oryzias melastigma
CTAAAGGGTTATTTATCAATTTTCACTTTAGCTCCTAAACTTGAAAATGTAAAAGCAAGAGGGAACAAACATTATTTGTATGAAAACTAAACTATTAAAAACCTAAAAACATGACATTCATCCTTGATTATTTTTTTCTGCCTACATTTTTTGATCCACTGATATTTAAATATATTTTTGCTTTTAATGAAAGGATGTTATAAAGTAGAGAAACTTTTTACTTCTTCTGGCTCATAAGTTATTTTTTTATCACTGATAGTTGTGAAGAATATAAAACTTTAAGTGCAAATACATAACATAAAAGGTAAAGATGCTTTTCCAACCTTATAAAAAAAGTGCCAAATCAACCCAAGCTGAAATCTTTGACATGTAAAACTCACAGGAAACCCACAGAAACAACAGCCCCTCAAACAACTGCAGAGTGAGTCCTGCAGACAGACGGTGAATGCAGATAAGATCATAGGTTCAACAGCAACTGTTTCTCTGCACAAACAAAGCCACAAACTCCAGTAGAGCTCAACGTAGCATCATCAGGATAGAATTAGTAACTCTGACAGTTCTTTATTTCATTTGAACCATATTATGAGCAATGATTGTAAAATGTAAACTGAGTGTCTAAACAGCAGCTTAAACTGCTGCTGCTACCGTACAAACTCTGCTTTTAAAAAGGAAAGAATCAACTTTTGAGAAGGCCTGACCAATAACCTCAGTAGTTTAGCCCTAAACGGACTAGTTTCACTTTGACACACTGGCGCTATTTTCTCTTCAACCAGATTCATGGAAACTTGTTGTGCTGCTTCCTGAAGATGGGCCACAAGTGTATTTTGGGTTTTATAATTTGTGGGGAGGGGTTCTGTTAGCAGAAGTGGTCTAATGTTAGTCAGAGTGAATGCAGCACCTGGTCTGGTTCAAGAACACGCAAAATGTGACCGAAGAGTTCTAGGTGGGATTACATCAGGGATCAGATCTGATTCCCTTCCTGTTTACAATGGTGATGGACAGACTGAAAAATGAGGTTAGATATGAATCACCATGGACTATGATGTTTGCAGATGATATGATTTGTAGCAGAGTAGGCTACTTTATATATATGACATCATCTGCCTCAAAATGTTCAATTCATAGCCCAAGAATCCACATCACAAATGTGCACTTGTGGTCATTAAAAGACAGAACCTCTCCACCACCAGATCTAGTTTGTAATGTCCGATTGGTGACTGAGTTGTGCAACCAGTCAAAGAACAGCTGAGTTTGACACCAGTTGCAGTTATAAAGATATTGTCGTGAGAAGCCAGTACATTTTTTTTCTTTTGTCTGCCTGATGTGTTTACAGGTCCCTTCTGATGTAAGCATCATTGTGGTTCAGAGCTGGTGGTTTCTGCACTTCTGATGAATTCATGCAGGACAAGTTTCTTCTTCTGAGACACAATGTGCAAATGTGAATAAACAAGTGCTTTTGTCTTTGTATGCAGACAAAAAAGCTTTTTTGTTTTTAACTAAATCACCTCTAGCTTTAATAAACATCAGCAAAACCCTGAAGTACACAGGAAGACCAAAAAAAAATACAGTATGCAGCCCCTTACTCAGAGCTAAAGGGTTTGCATGCAAGATAATTTTACACACAGATAAGGTCTCTGTGAGCTATACTCATTCAGATGAAAGATCAAAATGATCACATATGCTACTGTCCTTTAGCCAATACCAACCAAATGGTGTGAAAATTAAAAGATAATAAAAATGTGTCAGAATCATCTCATCTTCACTGCACAATATGGGGAAAATTCCAACAGCACAAAAATAAAAACACAACACAACTCTTCAAGGAAATAGTACAAACTGGAAACACTTCAAATATCTAAACAAAGCACACTAACACTTGGATGCAGCAGGTTAAAGATAGTCACTAATGACTAAGTTCAGGCAGCTGCGACAGATCAACGGTCAACCACAGAAGGGGGCGGAGTCTATCCAGGTAGAGCCACACGAACCAAACCAGAAATCAAAAGAAGCAACTTCAAACTTTAAGTTTTTATCAAAAGCTCATTTTTTTATTAAATGTAAAAATCTTCAGTGACTTTTTTAAAGCATGCATTTACTTTCAGCCATGATAGTTATTTTTTTCTGGAATCAAAAGAAACAAAGACAAGATGTTTCTTTAAAAGTTCATCTTGTGATACAAATCTGCTTAAATCTTTGACCAAAAAACAATAAAAAAATAATAAAGACGTTTTTTTTTCAAGTTTTTTGAGCCAATGTGGAGAAATGCTTAACACAAGCATGTCCCAAGTGCGGCTCTGGACACAAAGTGACACCCAGCCAATTTTAATCTAGTCTACATCTCTGTTAATTTAAAAATAGATATAAAATTTGGTCTGTAGAAACTGTTAGCAGAAGCATAAGTAGATGCATTAAAATATGCTTTTATATTTGACTTTATTCACACTTAACTATTGTCTGCATTTTTGTAGGTGTTTTAGTGCCCAAATATTAGGAACATAAAATTATACTAACCAATATTGTTTAATACTTAAGATTGACACATAAAAATCAATACTATTTGGATAAATATGTTAAACCATGCTTTAGAAATCTTAACTTGTATCATTGCAAAACTGAAAATATATTAACTACACTTGAAATAAGGTTTTGCAGATACGCCGATACTCATGTTTATAAATGGCAGATCCAGTAAATGTCTGTGTTCTCTGCAGGTCCATGTTTGCAGAGATGCAGAGGAGTCTGAGCTAAAGTGTCAAACCTCAAAAACCTAACGGCTGCAGAAGCACACATGAAGACAGAATGTAATTGTGTAGATGTGTGACAACAAAGACATGAAGACATGAAATCTCACAAGTAATTGACCCTCTGAGGTGCATTAGAAAGTGAAATTCTTGTTCACTGTATCAGTTTAATCACTCAACACTGTGTTTAATGTTGATAAAAATAAGTCTCTGTCAGGTCTTGGGTGCTTCAGTGTTGCTGGGTGCAGTTCCTGTTTGGGTGTAGCTGTTTTCATTTGGTTATTTATGTCACAAGTATTTGTGAATACCTCTGCAATGTCCAAATTTCCACCCTAATCCCCAAAACTTTATAGTGCAGGACCATGTAGTGCTCTTGATTTTAAAAGCAATTCAGACACCATGCTCACTACTTTACTTTTGTTTCGCTACACGCCGGATATGACGTCACCGACTTCACAAAGTGAAAATCGAATCAACACAAACATTTCACAACGTTTATTTGTGACTCCACTGTGTTTTTATGATGAAAATGTGATGAATAATGAAAAAAATAGCATCTAAACACATTTTTTTTTTTTTTGCAAAGAATGTTTGACCTCAATGCATTGTGGTCTATATTTGTTAATGTAGAGAGCATTAATAGACGCCAATCTTTCCAAAAGACTTCTGGGAAATTTCTAGGGCACTTGATTTTGAAATAGTAGATCAGGACAGCACCACGGGCGGCTGGGTGGCTCAGTGGGCTAGGTGAAGGGCTGACACGAAGGAGCCCTGGGTTCAATTCCCAGGGTTGTCCACTGATCCCCACCCTGAGGCAAGACCCTTGACACTGCTACCTAACTAAATCCCTGTGAACTTGGATTTTTAAAGGTAGCACTTTGGACATGATGCTCATAACTTTTAGAAAATTGCAAAAATCGGCTTTTCCTTCAAGGTCTCTCCAGCTCTCTCAAGGAATGGCTGGCTGCTATAGAAGCTCCAAAGAATCTCAAGCAGCTGCTTGACCTGGCATTGGCAAATCAATCGAATGATAAAGGTTTGGGTCAGTCTGCAACCCTCTCCTTCTTCAGTGTTTCCTGCCAAAGAAATAAAAGTATAGAAGAAAAAATGAATGCATTTTATAAAACAGCAGCCAAATTTGACCCCTAGGGTCCGGATTGAAGATAAAATGATTGTAGCTTTTCTTCAGCGTGAAGGGATGTAGAGAGAGAAACAGAGGCTTGAAGTTCTAGTAGGTCATGGAGATTCTTATGAAATTTCCCCAAATCTACATTTCACCACTCACCCAAGTGGCTTCATCAGTCTGACTGGTGCTGGGTTCATACCACATGTACAGTAGTCCATGACTT
>NC_050512.1:21198111-21210201 GCF_002922805.2 Oryzias melastigma
AAAAGCAATTCAGACACCATGCTCACTACTTTACTTTTGTTTCGCTACACGCCGGATATGACGTCACCGACTTCACAAAGTGAAAATCAAATCAACACAAACATTTCAGAACGTTTATTTGTGACTCCACTGTGTTTTTATGATGAAAATGTGAATGGCTTATTAAAAATTACATTTAAACAAATTTTTTTCGCAAAAAATGTTTGACCTCAATGCAATGTATTTGCTAATGTAGAGAGCATCGATAGATGCTAATCTCTCCAAAAGAATTTTGGGAAATTTCCAGGGCACTTGATTTTGGAATAGTAGATTAGGAGAGCACCACAAATTGGTGAATGCACTATATACTGAGTAGTGAAGGAATTTGGACATGGCCTCTGTGTTTCCTTTCAGGTGTTTTCTGCACAGCTCTGCACCACATTTGAGTCAACCACTCCACACTGTGCAGCTTCTCCACGGTTGTGTCTGAATCCCCCACCAACCCTTAACTAATAAAAAGCTATATAGTGTGGGACTATATAATACCCTTGGATTTTAAAGGTAGTACTTTTGACACGATGCTCACAACTTTTCTCTCATTTTTCTAAATACCAGATATGACATCACTGATTTCACAAAGTGAAATTTGAATCAGTACAAACATTTCACAACGTTTATTTATGACTCCACTGTGTTCTGATGGGAAAAATGTGGATGTTTTTTTGAAATATTACATTTAAACATGTTTTTTTTTTCATTGTGGTCTATATTTGCTAATCTAGTGAGCATCAATGCACGCTAGTTTTTTGCAAAGACTTCTGGGAAATTTCAAGTCCACTCGATTTTGAAAATTAGTAGATTCGGACAGCACTAGAAAATCGCAAATGCACTATAGGGGACTATATAGTGATTGGGGGAGAGTTGGACACAACCTAACTTACAGGAGAGGGAGGCGTGGTGGATTATGCGGTGGAGTTGTGCATTCTGGCAGCTGATTCCCACTGGCCAGATGACTTTTCCTTCATGGTCTCTCCAGCTCTCTCAAGGAATGGCTGGCAGCTAAAGAAGCTCCAAAGAATCTCAAGCAGCTGCTTGACCTGGCATTGGCAGATAAAGGTTCGGATCAGTCTGCAACGCTCTCTTTCTTCAGTGTTTCCTGCCAAAGAAATAAAAATATAGAAGAAAAATGAATACATTTTATAAAACGGCAGCCAAATTTAAACCCCCGGGTTCTCTTGGCTTAAAAATAAAATGACTGTAGCTTTTCTTCAGAGTGAAGGGATGTAGAGAGAGAAACAGAGGCTTGAAGTTCTAGTAGGTCATTGAGATTATTATGAAATTTCCCCAAATCTACTCGTGTTACGCTCTCAGTCTTTCTGCAAACAATTAAAATAAAAATAAAGTAAATTTTTACACACCATCTCTGGCCATTATGTTAACCAGCATGAGTTTTGTGAGTGTTTTGTCCCTGAAGGCTTCATTTCACCACTCACCCCAGTGGCTTCATCAGTCTGTCTGGTGCTGGGTTCATGCCACATGTACAGTAGTCCATGTCTTCCAGGTGGATCACCCACATTCTTGCAATTGGATGCCTCATTAAGAGGAACAAATACGAGAAACCAGAGTGTGATAAATGCTATTTGTGATTTCAAACCAGCGTAGAAACCACAGAAAAAAATGTTCCACTCAGCAGACCAATCATCTTCCCCTTCAGTGGAAAATCTACCTAACTCACATCATCTTCAAGTTAAAGCTTTGACCGCGTCTTCAAGGAGGAACATTTGTACTTTTTAACAAACATGACTGCATCACACATGGATTCTCCGTACATCGTTCTGCCTTTTCTCTGGGGTAACTTATTTTATTTTCATTCAAAGCTGATCAGCATTCATTTTTGTTGACTTTAATGATTTCGATTTAAATTAAGAAAAATGTTTTTTGAAAATAAATCTGTATTCCAGGAGCAGTTTCCTGCAGTTTTAACTGGACTTCTGCATCAGTGTCTGAGGTGACAGTCAGACATGGAGACAACATCACTCTCTACTGTGACTGCAGAATGGAAGATAAAGGATTGACTGTGTGGTTTAGAAACTGTTCCCAAGAGAACCACCCTGTTCTTGCTATAAAAACAAAGCACTACATTCAGATTTTAAGTGAAACTCGGTTTAGATTGACAAAGAACGTTTCCTCTAATTCCTACGACCTGACGATCATCAATGTCACCTATTCAGATGAAGGTTTCTACTACTGTGGAACTGAAGGAAAGACGGTAGAAGACAAAGATAAAATTGGTCCAAGGAGTTGGTATAATTACAGCAACATCATAAAGAAAATCTCCATCAGTAAGTATTTTACCCAAATGACTTTTAATGTAACTTTTTTGTTTTTCTTTTTTTGTTTTTTTTTGCAAACTGACCTTAGTTTGTAAAAAAATAGCACTTTGCTAAATGTCCATAGTCATTTTCTGCTGTAAAGATTTTTTCATCAAGTATCTTGAACCAGAATAAATCTCGAGTATCCAACATTAATTTTAATATATATTTACTTTATTTATGAGCATTTATTCAAATTTTCCATTTTATGTTAAAAAAGCCAAACGATAAACTCAATGGGCTCGAGGTTACAGCTTGAGGGGAAAGATTAAATTTCTGCATAATATGTGTTTTTAAATTCTAGTTTGATTAAGTTTGCTTTTATAATTTTACATAGCTGAGTGTCACTGTAGACTTTTAAAAACATGAAGTAAAATGAAGTAAAACTACCTGGACAAAAGTTCAAACCTTTACAACCTTTGGAGAATCCAGCACTGAACAAATTATATGAACATTAAAGGAAAATTCTTGCTGATGTTAAAGTGAATAAATGTTTGTTTTTTAATAGAGAAATAATTTAATAGGAATAATCTTCACAATTTGCATATTTTCTTAAATTCTTTGATCACTGATTAGGTTCTTGGTAAGCTATATTTGTATACTGAAATAGAAAAATATCCAAAATATATCAGTTGCATTTTTTTGTTTGTTTTACTTTTCCTCATGGAAGTGTTGTCATTTCAGATTACTTTTAAAAAGTGTCCTAACTGTTTAAGAAATACTAACAGCTTAATGTTTTTTATCCAGACTCTAATGGACCTTTTCAATGTACCAGTGACAGTCAGCAGAATGATGATGTTTGCTGGACGCTGCTCTTCTCTGTGTGTCCGGTTGTTTCTGTTCTCTCTGCTCTCCTCTCAGTCCTGGTTTACAGGATTTGTCAGAAATCAGGTATCTAATGTAGTAATGTTTCCTTAGATTATTTCATTCAGCCTTCATGATGCATCTAAACATAAATCACATTTTTTTTTGTTGTTTAAAGGTTTTTTTCAAACTTCTGAGACAAAATTTTCTCAGAATTCAGAAAAGAAACAGAACTCAAGAGATCGGACGAGTCGGACTCAACATCAGGTAACCGGCACCAACAGCCTGTCAGGGTTTTAGAGCAGTTAGGTAAAATCAAAAACTATTTCTAATTTAAAAAGTTAGAGTTGTTTTTTATTTTATCATAATTAGGATAAATGGTTTTAGAAAAGTTGTATTTTAAAATGGAATTAATTTTATTTATTTAACTCTTCTTTTAACGCCTCTCAAGTGAGAGTTCTTTGCATCAAGGACGGTGTTTATTTTGGTTGCAAGAATCTCACATAAAACCTGCAGTCCGACATAAATTGCTTTTTGGTGTTTAAGTTTAGCCTCAGTCTTAGTCAAGCTTTCAACTTCCTGTCAGTGGGGCTTTCAAACTAAACTGTTTCGCTTCACTTGAAGTTGGTATCAGATGATTTTTCAGGTTTTAATTGAACACATGATTCTGGAATTGTGGGTTGGAAGTGGAAAGGTAGAAAATAAAAAAACTGGTAGTTTAATAAACAACAGTCTTGTTTCAAGTACTTTCAAGTCTAAGCAGGTCCAGGAATCTTAATCTTGTCTTTTATAATAGTAAACTGACCACATGTACTTCTCCAGTTTCTCTTTGTGACTAGAATGGATTATTTCCATGGGATGACCCCCTAACCTTGGCAAACAGAAAGCAAAGATCAAGTTGTGGAATGTTTTTGCATTAAATATTCAGTGTTTACATTGGGATCTTACAACTGTTTTTTAAAAATATTTTTGTACTGAATAGTAGCTTGTTAGGGGTGTCCAAACTTTTTGCAAAGACGGACACATTTTATGAAGTGAAATTGTCTGAGGAACAAACATTCAGCCTGACATGTTTGTTTACTTTTGTAACACTAAAAATCCTCAGAAAATGTTTTTTTTCCTTTCCAGGATGAGGATGTGTGTTATGCTGCCCTGGAAATCAAACATTCATCTCTGAAAGCAAAGAGGAAGAGGACAGCTCAGGCCTCAGACTTTAGCACGTATTCTGATATCAAGATATCTCAACTGTAGAATATCTTCCACAAATGAGTCCATGATTGTGATCAGAAAACTAACAATGCTCTTTGACATTGACATTGTTAACCCTTTTTTTAAGTATCTTTAGATTAAATTTAGGATATTTTCTTGCATGCAGACCCAAATTCCATTAGATTCATGTTATATAATTATATTTTGACCTTTTAATTCATGTTCTTTATAAATGCTACATTTACTTGCTAAATATTTAATTAGCAGACTAAATATTTAATTTTATGAATTGAACTATTAGTTTGCAAATTAAATGTTTACATCTGACCCAGTTGTTTCTTTTGCTAACTAAACATTTACTCTTTGTATACTCCAAATTAAATACTTAGTTCACAGCTAAATATTTAATTTGTTTACTAAATATTAAGTTTGTAACTAAATATTAAGTTTGTAACTAAATATTTGTATTTGTATTTTTTATTTTTTTTTTGCATCTTTTTTTGCATCTTTACAATAAATGCAGTCTAAATATGAAAGAAGTTTCAAAGTTTCATGTTACTGAAAAACTGGCTCGTGGGGTTGCCCGACTGGCGGATTCCATAGATCTGCTAGCCTGTGTAGGATAGTCGCTGCTGCTGTGACATGTGGCTTTATATGGGGGTGGCCGGGCACTAATTTTGTGGTTCTCATTCTTTGCTATTTTTTATGATCAGTGTTATAATTTCATCAGGCTTTGAACTGTAATCTAAAATGTGGACAGTGAGACGTTCTTTTATCAATGATTCTGAACTAAAAGTTAAACACAGAGGTGTGTGTTTGTGGAATTTGTCAACAGGGCCACATGGCTTTTGATTTAGTCTATTTCTTTCTAAATATTCTCAAATGAAACAATAAAGTTAAAAAAATGCCAATTTTGAATGTGAAAAATTGAGAAAAATGTATTTCAATAACATTCAAATATTGTTTAATGCAAGTTCAGCCACTTCCTGGAAGTCACAGAAACGTTCACAGTCACACTCAGGTAATCCAGAGGGGCAAGCTGTAGTCAACAACCCTTTTGTCAACAGTTTCAGCAGCGTCCAGTGACGTTCATGGCTGGTGAGGCACTGATGTCATCAGTCAGATTTAGAAACATATGAACCCTACAGAGTAGCTTATTCACTATTTGATTCAGTTAAAGTGTGTCGTTTACATTTTCATTTCAACATTTTTCTTCCATATACAACCTGTAGCATAGGAAAAAACAGTTATTATTGACTTACTTTTACCTATAAATGTATTGAATAAATTCTTGGAATCTTGGAAATCATGTTTAATCCATCTTTTTTCTTCTTTCTCTGGTGTGAAGTTATTCTTGTTCTGTTCCTGTTTCCTGACCCTCTGACTGAATCTCTGTGTCATGCACTCCAGGGTTTTGAATTTGAGAGGCAGGACAAGAATCATCCAATCCGTGGGATTTGAGGTGTTTTATGATTAGAGGTATTTGCATGTCTCAATGAGCTCTGGATATGCAAATACCTGGGGCTTAGCTGTATTCAGGTCTCTGAATGTGTTTATTCTTATTGCTGAATTAACAACAAGGTGGGTTTCTATCAAAGAAAGTTAGGACAAACCTATATATGAGTATGAATCCTATATGTGGCACAATAAAACGCTTCCCAAATCTAAATAAACACAGAAAATCAATTCTCCAAGCTTTGATGGTTACACATGATTATTTCATGGATTTTAACCTCAAAGTAGTCCTGAATCTTCTTCTGTTAGGAATAAAGGTTTTAATACACACATGTAATAATAGAGCATTTCTTCTGGAGCTGTGAAGAGATGTTTTACATGTTAGATTCAATTGACAAAAGTTATGCCTTTTAAAACTTGATAAAAGTTTCGAAGGGTCACATGTTTCACACAAAGCATCGTGAGTGTCTGTCAGGAATTCTTGCAGACTCCACAGGGGGTCAACCTGCTGGGACCAAAAGATCCTTTGAAGGTGACAGATTGAAACTAACCAGAGTTTGGAATGCAAAATAGCAAGGTTTCTGGCCAGGTTACCAAGAGTTTAATGACTTGACGTCCGAGTGGGAAATAGCGGTTTTAGGCAACTTTATTGCCCTCCTTGTGGCAAAGAGGACTCTGTTATCTTGAGATGATGTGCTTGAAACAAAAGTTTTCTGACCAAAAAGTCAACACAGGTTATCACAGCTGTTTCCAAGGGTGGAACGCTACACCATCATCCTCTCAGACCTTGAGAAAGAAGTGGTGGAGTGGCATGTTTCACACCCTGTTCCCCCTGGATGTCCACCTGGCTTGTTGTTTGTTCCCCAACATCTGGGATCCCAGGAATTCACCTTTTCTCATCCCTCTCCTTTGTATTGCCATTCAGGTCAGAGAAAGACTTTGGCGGTGGTCAAGAGAAGATTCTGGCAGCCCTCTCTGGTTAAAGATGTCAAGGAATATATGTTGGTGCTTGTCCAGAATGTACCAGGAGAAAATCTTCCAATCAACAGCCCGCTGGTCTTCTACGTCCTCTTCCAGTTCCTAAGCGGCCTTGGTTTCATATTTCTATGGATTTTGTCACTGGTCTTCCCATTTCTCCTGGACATACAGTCATTCTCACTGTTGTGGACAGGTTTTCTAAAATGGTTCATTTAATTCCCCTTCCCAAATTCCCCTCTGCTAAAGAAACTGCTAACATTCTGCTACATCATGTTTTCAGATTCCATAGACTTCCTAGAGACATTGTTTCTGATCAAGCTCCCCAGTTCACTGCCAAGTTCTGGGCTGAGTTTTGCTGGTTACTCTGGGTTTCTGTCAGCCTGTCATCTGGTTTTCATCTGCAGTCTTATGGCCAAACTGAGCGCATGAACCAACAGCTGGAGACATCATTACAGATCCTGTGCACCAAGGACCCATCGTCCTGGTCTAGAAATGTTGTTTGGGCCAAATATGCCCACAATTCTCTTCCCACTGCTGCCACAGGACTCTCCCCTTTTGAAGTTGTCTATGGCTACCTTCCCCCTGTTTTCCCTTCCCAGGAGGGATTGGTTTCTGTCCCATCAGCTCAGGCTCTGGTGTGGCAAGTTCATCGGTCCTGGCGCGAAGCCAGCCAAGTCCTTCTGCAGACTGTTGAAACCTACAAGAAGGCATAGATGCCAAGTGTTGGCTTTCTCCCTACTTCATAATTGTCCAGAGGGTCTGGCTCTCCTGAGCGGATCTTCCCCTGAAGGTTGGTCCCCACAAACTACCTCCACATTTCATTGGTCTGTTTCCCATATCTAAGGTCATTAACCCTGTGGCTGTCCATCTCTGCCTTCCTCGACCCCTCCGAGTGCATCCCACGTTCTATGTGTCCCAAGTGAAGCCTGTTCAATCGTCGGCGTTGGTGCCCTCCTCCAATCCCCCTTCACTCTTCTGGTTCATTGATGGTGGCTCTGCCTATACTGTCCGATCTCTTCTTCGGTCTCGCTGCAGGGGGTGGGATGTGCAGTATCTGGTGGATTGTTGGTGGAGGGTTATGGGCCAAAGGACGGTTCATGGGTTCCTGCTTGATTTATTTTGGACTGTGCCCTTGTTGCTGACTTCCACCATTGTCATCCAGATCAGCCGGATGGACCGCCGGGTACCGGTCTTTGAGGGGGGGGGGGTGCTCTGTCACATGCACCTGCCATCTGTCATTACTACCAGGCTAATTCTACTCACCTGTGTGGAGCAGCTTATATCCTCTTCTCTCTGTCCCTTATTGCCAGTTCGTAGAAGTCAGTATACTCGTTCCAGCATGCTTCATATTTCGTCACGTTCATGGTTCTGAACCAGCTATGTCCCTGACCACGTCTCTGCCTCGTCCTCGTAACTTTGTTTATCAAGTTCTTGTGAGTTTCCTTGTTGCCGACCAGTTTCCGTCATAGACCAAGCTCCTGTTTATTCTCCTGATTGCTGATCCTGTCAACGTTGTCCAGAGTTTCCACAAAGTCTACCAAGCCTCGTCACATTCTGCTATCCTATGTGCATCTCTGCAGCGTGTTCCTGTTTGGACTAAAAACAGCCCCTAAAACTACAAGTCAAGCCCACTTCCTGCTTCCTACTTCATACCTTCCTCCACTGCCCCCTTCAGGAAGATAAAGATACTACGCCCACCATCCAAAGCCATAAATAAATCTCCAGCAACTTACTATGCCTGTTTCTGAGTTGTCCATTTTCTTAGCGTTCAGACGCTACACAGTAGCATAACTTAGAAGAATAAAGTCCTTAATTATCTTTACAGTCAAGTATAGCATTCAGTGAAATATTTGTAACTTTTGTTAAGTTGTTAGAGAGAAATGATCGATGACTTGCTTAATATCATCCATAGGAATTTGGGAAAGCAGCTGTGCAGGATTCTGTTGCTGAAGTTACTGACATTTGTATTTTGATTTGTTAACAATCTACGAGAGGAAATAAAAATACAGTAAGGAAGGACGTTTTAAAAAATAAATATTGTACAGCGATTTCTCCATCTGAGGTTTGAGAACAAACCAGAAGAAGGAAAGTGCCACCAGGTTGAATGAAGCTTGGTGCCACGAAGTTACAAGCAACCATGATTTACAAATACTACAACATTACATAAATATGGGTTGCTATTATACAGTCTGCTGTCCTGAAATTTGTCATCATGATGTATTAAATTTGTGCGGCACCTGCCCTTTAAAGGTCTCTGCACCTCCCTGGTCTCTGCATGTCATTTGTGAATTCAAACCAACGTAGAAACCACAGAAAAACATGTTCCTGTCAGAGAACCAATCAAAAGCTTTGTCACTTTCCGTGGTAAATGTGCGTAACTCACAACATATCTGAGTTAAACCTGTGACTGCATCTGCAATGAGGAACATTTAAGTTCTTTGACGTTCATGATCACTTCACTCATGGATCGTCTGCTCATCATTCTGCCTTTTCTTTGGGGTAACTTGTTCTTTTACTTTTATTTAAAAATGGTCAGGATTCATTTTTAGTTCCTTTACTAAATTTTGATTTACAATTGTTAAACTTCTTTTTTTTTAATTATCTGTTTTACAGGAGCAGTTTCCTGCAGTTTTGATTGGACTTCTGCATCAGTGACTGAGGTGACAGTCAGACATGGAGACAACATCACTCTCTACTGTGACTGCAGAATGAGGGGTGGAGGACCAACTGTGTGGTTCAGAAACTGTTTCCACGAGAACCACCCTGTTCTTGTTCTAAAAGCAATGGATTTTTCTCAAAGTTTTGGAAAAACCTTGTTTACGTTGAAAAAGAATATTTCCTCTGATTCCTACGACCTGACGATCATCAATGTCACTTATTCTGATGAAGGTTTCTACTACTGTGCAACTGAAGAAAAGAAGGTGGAAGACAAAGATAAAATTGATCTAAGGAGTTGGTATAATTACAGCAAAATTATCAGAAAAATCCTTATCAGTAAGTATTTTACCCAAGGTTTTTTTATTTTGTTTATATATATATATATATTTAAATAATTCCAACTGTATTATCTGCAAATGTAACTTTTAGACAAAAATAACAATTTTGTAAATTAAAGAAATATGTTCTTATATTTTCTTCTCTATCAATGAGTTTGTATGATCACACAATTTAAAAAATGAGCCTAGTGGGCTCAAGAAATTGATTTTTACATAATATTCATGTTTTTATTGTGGTTCCACTTCTAATCTATTTCTATCTAGAGAGCTGAAATCAGTTCAATAAAATCTAGAAGTTAAATGTTTGAAAATTCTTCGAGAAATGTTGAAACTTTTTAATCACTGGATAATCAAGCACTAATCGACAGTCTATATATGAAAATGTAGCTGAACATAGAAATGTAAATTATATGAAAACTCTGAACCATTAGCATTGTCTTTTTATCTTTTTATTTCTAAACTTCCAACTCAGCCGAGTACATTTTTCCTCCAGGATCCAGTGAACCTCATCATTGCATCAGAGAGGGACAATGGGATCTAAACGTTTGGATGATGCTACCATTCTGTTTCTGTGCAGCTGTTTCTGTTTATTTTGTTTTCCTGGTCTTCAAGTTTTGTCAAAATATAGGTATGTACCAACGGAGGCTCACACATCCTTATTTTAATGTAAGAATTTCAAAGCTCAAAAAAACAATCTCTTTTGTTGTTTTCTTTCTGCAGTAAAATCTCAAAAAAACAAAAAGAATCATCTGTCAAGACAAATGCAGGTAATGAACCCAACCCCTAACACATAACAGCTTCAAGCTAGATATAATAAGCCATAAAGCTTTAAGCTTAACCAACAATTTTTCTAACACTTAGCAGTGATGAGCAGTTTTTTTTTCCCTAATTTACCATTGTTTTTCATCAAATTGTTTGAACACATGTGTAAAAGTCAAGGCCCAGGGGCCAAATCCGGCCCTCCAGATCATTTTATTTTATTGTTTTGAACAGCCCGACGTTATCTTGCATTTATGTCTAACTTGTGTCATTTTGAGAAAATATATAGAGTAAAATATTAAAAGTTATTTAAGGTATTAGTTAATTTTACTGGAATAATATTCCTGCCTTTTTATCCTTCACAATTATGTTAAAAGTTACATTTTAAAAATTAAGTTATAGTGTGTTTAATAAATGTTACTGCAACCACATGGAGGCATTTCCAGGTGTTCATGTGCCGGTCTCAATTCTGAGTAAATCCAGAGAGTTTGAGGTCATCTGCTGTAAAACTAAAGCTAAATCAAACGTATGAAATGTGTTTTTTTTATATATATTATCATAATGATGGTAATAAATGAAACTGTTACATTTTAGGAGGCAACCCTGGAAATCTACCACCCGTCTGTGGGACCAAAGAGGAAGAACGCAACTCACACTTCAACCTGTTGCACATATTCTGCTGTCCAATACTCCGCAATTGTGGATCATCTTCCATAAAGGAAATGAGGAAACTGATTTAGTCAGGATTTACTTTTCTTTTTTCATTTTTTTTCAGAAAATATTGTCATTATTTTTTTAAGTTTTTTTACACATGATTGTAAATGAAGAATTAGGAAGCTTTAAAGACCAACATTTGAAGAAAACGTATTGTGAAAGTTTTTAAGCAAAATATTTTGCCGTTATGCTACATTCACACCGGCCTCAGCAACGCGGGTTCAAGCAAACACACATTGAAGTGTATGTTAAGTCAGTTTTCAGGCTCTACACAAAATTCACAGCAATTGTGTTCCAAGTTACACAAAGGGAAACTTCGAACAATCAGAGACTCAGATATGTTAATGTTGTCTTTTTTAATTCACAGAAGTACCAACTATTTGAAAATGCAACGAGAGGAGAAATAATATAACACAAAGTCAGTCATATATCGGAATAGAGCTATGGAAGAAAAAGCCTGGAGCCGGATTCACGAAATTTGGTCCACTTTGACATTTTGCACCAAATCTCCTCCAACTGTGTGTGCATGCTCTAGTATTGAGTAGCAACAGTCCTGTATGAACACCATATGCTAAAAGTGCATTCAAGAACGCCCTAAATGCAGGTTCTTGAACACGTGTCAAATGACTAGTGTGAACGTAGCATTAAGTTTTGCAACAATGGCTCAACTTCTATTCAACTCAAATTACTTGTTTTTGTTTTACGTTGTAACATTAACTACTTAACAAAAGTCTACATTTGTCACAGACACAAAAATGGATTTGTAAAAGTTTAATTTTCACTTTATGGAGGACATCTTTGTAGATAAAAACTGATTGTAAAGC
>NC_050512.1:21210504-21212370 GCF_002922805.2 Oryzias melastigma
ATCTGGCACTGCTGGGCAGCCCCGCCCACTCCTATTTAAAGGGGCCTTAATGGCAGAGCCACACCCTACAGGTGTCACCCATCACATAGTGTTAAAATCTCTTGTTCTCAATGACTCAGTATAAATGTCACCCAAGAGTGAGTGATTGTGTTTTTGGCTAAACAAAAGGAAAAAGTTCAAAAGTACTGAAGCCAGAAAGAAGACAAACTCTATATTTTTCACAGATACAAAAATGGATTTGTAAAAGTTTAATTTTCACTTTATGGAGGACATCTTTGTAGATAAAAACTGACTGTAAAGCCTTACTTTACTGTTTGTGATGGTTTGTGTGACAATAGCACAGAATGATAAATGTGTTAATAGTCCCGTGGAACAGGAGCAGTGTTTCTTTCTTTTGCTTTTATATTTTTTTAATTTTTTAAATTTGGGGTAGTCAAACATTGGTTTGTTAGCCACCAATTACACAGTTGTGCAGATATTTTTGTGAGAGACCAGAAGAGGTTTTTGAACATTTGGGGGCTGTGTTTGTGTGTTTGAAGACATTTCCTGATGTAAGCGTCATTGTGGTGAGTCAGTCAGAGCTGATGACATCTGAGCCTCTGAGGAATTCATGCAGGAGGGGGTCTACATTATAACATACTGTATAAATGTGAAAATAAAAAAAAATGCCTTTTGTTATCAGAGAGAGCTGTGATCTTTTGTTTTTCAAACCAACAAGTTCCCTGTGGATTACTCCTCATTTTTTGAGACAAAAATTGAAAAAAGAAAACTTTTCATTCCAAATTTGATCCAGAAAATAGTAAAAAGTGTTCTTAATGAATATTTTAAGTATTATTTATTTTAACCAGACCTCTTCCAGGAAGCTAGAGAAACTGACCGTAAATAAGGCTGAACCACAGTGTGAGAATTAACAGGAAACCCACAATGACAAACAATGAACCTCAAAAAGACTTAATGACAAACATGTTCCACCTAGAATCACTGAAAAGACTTCCTATCATTTAAAATAATAAAATCATTTTAAGTTAAAAGATAATTGTTCATGTTTTTCTTTTAAAAGACAATAAAACTGGCCTAAATAAACTTCAGGGAAACGTTGAAGTAGACAGGAAGTCCACAGAAACATGCAGCCCCTTACCCAGCGGTAACGTTCACATGCAAGCTGATTCAAAGCACAGATAATTCTACTTGTTTAGATTAAGATCAGGTTAGCAAATACACCACAGAGTATAAAGGAGGGATTTACAAGGTGTACTCAAGTTAAAATGTCATAGTTTATCATAAAAATGATTGATTAAAAGAGGGTATAAATCATGAAAAGTGATTGAAAATTCTGTGGCTACTTTATAATGATTGCAGCAAACTCTTTTAAAAAGTTTGCAAAACTATAAATCAGTTTTCTTATTTATTAATTATCCAGTTTGGCTCCCAAATATTAACAGCAAAAGGGAACAAGTATTAGTTTACATGCTAGAGTATGTTGAACAAGGAAAACAACATTAAAATCTAAAAACATGAAATTTGTCTATTTTAATGTTTTTTTACTGTCTAAATGAATTTATTTTATTTAAAGTGACAGGAGGAAATCACTATGGTTTTATATCATTTGAGCTCTTCCATCTGGATCATCTAAGGGTTCTTTTGGTGATGATCTCAAGTTCTAAATTCCAAGAGAGTCTCTATTGTTGTAGGTCGTTTATTTAACACTAGAATCCCTGAACCTGCGCAAATTTGCGCAGGGAATTTCCCCCCCTCCAGTCCGAGAGCCCATTATTGTGTCATGGTGGGTCACTGATGAGCCATTTACTTGCCCATGTATATGTTAATGCAGCATGTAAAACCTAATGTGTATTTGAACTAACAGGT
>NC_050512.1:21215407-21227644 GCF_002922805.2 Oryzias melastigma
CTTGGACTTGTATACATTTGTGAGTTAGAAATTCAGGTGCAGATCTCTGGAAGTTATGTTGTGTAATTAATCTATAAGGAAAAAAAAACATTCCAATCATCGTTTGATCTATTTTAAAAGTGTTCCCAAGTGGTCATTAAATTATGGTTATGCTGTTTTAACCTAAAATCCTAATTTTTTTTTTTAGTTTTTTTTTTTGAAGATAGTTTCTGCAGAGCGGCATAATTTATTGACATAGTTCTACTTTTAGCTATTAGGCCAGCTGCAATATAAAATAAAATGGGGCAACTACCTAAATAATGATAAACCTGTGAATAGCCAACTGTAAAACAAAAACTTCTGGGGGGAGGGGGATTAATAACATAAAGATAATAAAAGACACTTAAATTTTCAAAATCATTGTACAGTAGTTTTCTCCTGCAGCTCTGCACTGATTTTCAGCACTGGACAGCTCCTGTGCATCGATGTGAGCATCATCAGCTGCTGCAGAGTTTGCAAACAGCTCCTCCATACGTTTTTCTTGCATTCTGTGACACACTGATTAGTATTTAAGACTTATTTCTGTAATCATGTGTTTTTTGACAGTAGTACAATGCTTTTTTAAGTGCATGTTCAACAGTGTATCCACAAGGGGGCGCCATGCAGAGGCAGGTGAATGTAGAGGCTTTGGAATGAGACTAAAGACTGTCAATCATGAAAATCTCACACAGAACCACACTGGTGGATGCTGCTGGAAATCGTACTACTGTTAGTGGAAGAAAGAGAGAAGGAAGGCATACTTGTAAGCAGAAAGCAAAAAAGAGAAAAAAACAGACTAAGAAGGGAAACTGTAAGGATTCAGACAGGGAAAAACAAAGGAGCTTATTAAAAAATAATATTCTGAATGTGAAAAAAGTGTCAGAAAGGGTGATGGTGGATGTTAAGGTAAAGGCAGTGACGGACTTAGTAGTTTGGGGACTCAGGTGAGCAATAACATGGAGCGGTTGTATTCATCTTATTTACTTATTTATTTCAATCCTTACCAAGGATAAAATATCAAGAGTCAAAGAACGTCTTCACTGATCTACTTTTAGACTGCATCAATGTCAACAATCCCAAAATTCTGATAAGCATCTAAAAAGTGAAATCCCATTTATTTGTTAAATAAATCTATTCTGTATACTATTTTTTCTTGGGAAAAAATGTTGAATTTATTAAGAATGCTAATTTGTTATCCAATCACTTTTTAGTCAGAGCAAATGAGGGTCATCTTTTTTTTGGTTTCTTGTTCACTAGAGAAGACAAAGAAATAAAAACACTTAAAGCGCCACTTCAGTGAAAATTGTGTTTTTTTTTTTTTTGTTTATTAGAATAGAATAGAATAGAATAGAATAGAATAGGTAAAGTACATGTCCAATAAGATACGATGCTGAATTGTGATTATGACTCATGCTTCAGGACAAAAGGTAACTCTGGATGGAGATGATCCATATTAACAGACATGTGGGTGAGGTAAACAGGAGATGATGAAGTAATGGGAAGTTTGAAAATGTATAGGATCAAATATTTGGGTCATTGTTAGGTCAAGCTGGTTCAAGACCTGCAGGTGTTTGGTAAATTCTGCAGCACGTGTTGACCTGTGTGCATGATTTTAATACTATAAGCATGTTGCATCTGTATTTGACTTCACAAAGAATGAATGCTTTCAATGTGAATTTGGATATGCAAAAAGGTGAATGCATCAACATCTACGGTCTGCTGAAACCTGCTGTCTTTGACAAAGCCCCTTTACATGGATGCTAGCCTCTTGGTTAACCTTTATGTAAAATATAATGCAGTTAAAGGAAATAACTGAACTCTGCTATGAGAAACATGGTAAATAAATGGTCAAAGAATTCTCCACTCGTCATGTATGGACGTATGGTTGGGGCACCCCACGAGTCACTTTTTGGGTGTCCCCAACTCATCGTTTTTTGACGTGCTGGCTGTTCCCATTAAATCAGGGGTCCCCAACCTCCGAGCTACAAACCAGTGCCAGTCTGAGGCCCGCTTGGTACCGGGCCACAGACATATGGCACACATCCACACATCAGAGGGGGCAGAGTTGCTTAACAAAACCCACCAGAGGAAACTAAAGACTCGTTGACAGGGGACTGGGAGAGTCGGGAATCAAACCCTAAACTTGGAGATGGCTGGTCTACCTCTCATCCACAGCATCCAGAAACAGAAAGAAAAACATGAAGTAAAAAGATCTCATTTGGAGGACATGTTTGCGTGTTTGATTAGAGTCTTCACGTCTAACAAAAGACTGAATAACTTGTCAAAACCTTGAACTATTCTGTGATTAATTAAACACCACTCAAACCCAGTACATTCTTAATTAAAAAAAATCAATCATTCAACAAAAAAGGTTAAACATTTCTTAGATTTATTGGTGTTCTTATCTTTATTCAAAAACATAACTACTATGTGCAAGAAATTTGAATTTCTACATTTTTTAATTAATATTTACAGCTTTTTCTCTGTTATACAGAAACTTAACTTCCCGTAATCCTTTAGCCTCAGGCAAAGAACTAAAAACTGAAAATACATGATTTTCAACCATGTATCTGTAAGACTTCATCATACAAAACAAGATACATTTTTTGTCGTTCATTTCTCCATTGCATAACCACAAAAAATCATGTGTTTGCTATAAGACTTTTATCCTCCCCGGCAAAAGAGAGGGACTGTTTCCTGTTTTCTTTTTAAAAATAGCATATTACTTTTAATAAATACCAACTTTTACAGACAATCTAGAATTTTCAATCATCTTGGAAATTCTTGTTTTTGTGATGCCAAAGAAGAAGAAATGCATCCAGGAAATAAACACTAGCTTAAGGAAAGCACACACAAACTCAACACAAAATAAGTCCTAGCAGAGATTTCAATCATTGTGTTTTCTGGATTTATTTTAATAGCACCAGAAGGTAGAATTCATCAAGAAACCTCAGGGAGTAACCTTCAGGTGGACACAGCTTTTTGAGCATAGATTGAGTTCTACAGCTTCTCTGTGGAAGTGAAGCTTCATTCAAATATCCTCACCAACAAGAAAGGAAATCAGTTTAGTAACAAGCTGAATTTGCTAGTTACTGAAAGTCAAATGGATTCCTTAATAAAGGCATTTTGATTGATGGCGTTCTCACATTTGAAGCTAATTTCTGTTTTTTTCTTTTATTAGCTTGGACTGAAAAATAAAGCTCAATTCAGCAATACCTCATGCTACATTCACACCAAACGCGATTTGCGCGGCAAATTTGTGCCGTCCACCTCTGTTTAGTCAGGCAGCGAATTCATTGCTCGTTCAAAAATGTTTGTTTATAAACCTGGTACTCCCGCCAGGTGGGGGAGGAGCTACAGTTTTAGGGTTGTTGCTACATGGAAACATTGGCTTTATTGTGTATCTGTATACCTCATTTACAATGCATGGGGAGACACGAATGATACTGAGAGATAAGGGTTGTTTATTTTGAAGAGCTCTATAAAAGCATCTGTAATCAAGTCTCCATGTCTGGGTTCATGAGATCGATTAGAGAAGGGGTGGGAAAACGTTTCGACTCGTGGGGCAGAAAGGGTTCTAAAATTTGACAGAAGCACCAGACCAGGAGCAGATCCGTGGCGTGTTTTGATAATCCATAATTTAAGATAAAGAAATAAAATATACTCTGGACGAAAACATACTTTAATCTTGATTGAAAATAAATGTATGTATGTTTTTAAAACAGAACTTTTTGAAGTTCCGTTCAGATTTTGTAGAGTCAAAAGTGAGGCTTTTTTTCTCATTTTAATACCAATCACACCAATTTGTTTATGCACATAAAGGAAAAATGCAAACTTAGAGAAATACTGCATTTGTGAGGTGTCTGAATTATCGAAAGAACGACTGTCCAACTCCAAAAACAAGAAATGTTCCAATGTCCCAACTACATATGGACAAAGGTCAATGGATCTGTAGTGCATCATCTACACCAGAATTAATAGGCACCAATAAAACATTAATAAGGATTATCGTTATAATTGATTCATAGTTTGATGGCCATATGGCCCCCCGGGTCGTAGTTTGCACCACCTTTGGTTTAGAGACTCTCCCAGGTAAGAGTCACCTACTACTGCCGGAGATACATGTGAATGATGGATACTTTCAGCTGAACTTCCCATGCAAATCAAAAAAACATCTAAGTTTGGGAGGAGAACAACCAGATTCTTCTCCATGTTGGTTTTGGACTCCACCTGCTGATCACATCATCAACACACACCAAATCAGTCCCTGATTGGTTGACGCAATACAAAACTTGTGCAGCCAAATATTTGCAGTGGGTCTGAATCTTTGAAAGACCACCGTGCCCAACATGCAAATCGCACCGCAGTACCTCTGATCACAACTGTATATTAACTTAACGTTGAAACTGGCAGTTCCACTGCACAAATTGCGTTGGTTGTGAACGCAGCTTAAGGAAGAACATTTTTCAAAGTGGATCGTCAGAGTTTCTGAAGCCCACTTTGAATCTTCTCCGGAGGTGGATCGCTTTTCTTTTTGAAAAGATTTTTAAGCTTCAAGGATTTCTTGCTTTTCTCCTTCTCTTTGTTTTTGTCTTCTTCAGGGGAAGGTTCCAGGGGTGTGTTGGTAGCTTTTGGCAGTGGCACTGGTGACTCTCCTTCAGCATTCAGCCTGCTCTCGTGAAGGTTGGGAGTGGAGGCAGAGGTGACCATTGGGTTAGAAGCTGTTGAGCTGCACGACTTTTCAAGGATACCGTCGTACACCAGCTGACTCAACGGGCCCGCTGTGTACAGGTCTGAGGAGGATCTCCATGGCACCTGAGAGGTCAGCATAAGGTCTGGTTGGCCAGTTCCACATGGCAAAGAACTTGACTCAAATGCCACCGGCTCTTCCTTCCAAAGTAGCTGCTTAGGTGTTGCTCTGGCAACATCAACATTGTCTCTGGCAACATTTCCAATGGCAACATCTGCTGTGATGTTGGCATCATCTACTGGCACTCTTGGTGTTCTCTTTCTGAGTGTCTCAGTGGGGCTATCATGCTCATCTTTTAGTACTCCTATAATAGTTATTGGCTCGGAGGCAGATTCTTGCACATCTGCAATTGATTCTAACACATTTCTGGGTGACATCTTTATGGATGAGGTATCGTCATAATCCAGCTCATCTCTAGGTATGTTCCTTAGTGGTGGACCAACAGTTTCAGCCAGTTTGTCTTTTGGTAATAACCTCAAAGAAGATTCGGGTAGAAATTCCCCTTTACTTCGGGTAAGCTTCCAAGAGAGCTCTGAGGCCAGTTCCTGCACATCTGTAGGCGATTCTAACACGTCTCTGGATGACATCTTTATGGATGAGGTATCATCATACTCCAGCTCATCTCTAGGTATGTTTCTTAGTTTGTCTTTTGGTAATAACCTCAAAGAAGATTCGGGTAGGATTTCTCCTTTGCTTCGGGTAAGCTTCCAAGAACCTGCATCTTGGGACATACCCATCAAGTCCCTTGTGATTCTCCTGGATTCAAACAAAGGTTCAGATTGATCTCTCAGCATCTTTTTTGGGATGCTGTCCACTGAAACCCCCATCATATCTCTTGATAACATCCTTGGAGCACTTGTTGGTGCTTCAACCAACATCCTTCTCACATCCGCTGGTAAATTACACCGCTCCCTGTAGACAAGCTGTGAGGGGACATCCATCAAATCCCTTGATGTATCTTTGTCTATTTTCCTTGGCAGAAACTCTGCATCTCTGGTGGCTTCACTCCTGTCTCTGAAGATCATTCTTGATGGGTTAGGGTTTACAACAGGCTCTTCAGTGGAGATTTTCATAGAAGTAGTTCCCAAAGCAGATTCCAAGCCCTTGGATTTGGGCATTTTCCAGCTAGAACCTTCCAGATCTGCAGTAGCTCCGAGTTCCTCTGCAAAAACGTTGTGAACTGGAGGTTCAACAGCTGATTCCACCTCTTCTCTCAAAGGCTTCACAGTTGAGATGTCCGCAAGCAGCTCTGCTTCATCTTGATAAAACTTCCGAGGGGAAGGCTCAGCTGGGGAGCACTGGAACTTTTTTCCAAAAGTAGCAGGTGCTGTGCAGTCGAAGTCCAAGAGCTTCTCTTGGGAATCTCTGTTAATGAGAGACAGAGAGGGATGGATAAGTGAAAAAAGGGGCAGGAAAAACAGCTATCAAAGACAACAAAGAGACATACTGCTTTTTAAGAGTTTTCAAGAGGATCTCCTCTCCTTCGTTATATAACGGATAAGTAGGTCGGATGGGGATCAGAAGGTCGGGGTCCGGAGAAATCAAGGCAGTTGGGGGATGACTGATCATGCCAGGACGCCTTGCCCTACAAACTGTGGATCCATGTGGTCTAGGAGAGCACTTGATTGGTGAAACTGAAACTGCGGGGGGAAAAGAATGTTGCAAAGGTTGTAATTGTTAACAAATGACTGATAAAAGAAATTTTGGGAAACATATACATTTTGGAATGAAGAGACAAAGCTACAGGTCACGTTAGCACTCAGTAGAAATGTTTTGGTTACTTCAGTCCTGTTGAATACAAACTGAATCATGCAACCAGCTCAGTCATGTGCAGCGACAGCTGTTCGGGGCTCAGTGCTGCTAACGTCTGCAGCTTGCAGTGTCGTGTGCTGTTAAAATTATCAACGCTGGCTCACAGCTAACCAGCCTGCAAAGTGCTGGCTTTATGACTGTCTGGAAAAGCTACTTAAAACTAAAGCTGCACACACTCAGAGCCCTTTGTCTTAAAAAGAAGATGCCAGTATTACAAGTTTAAGCTGAAAGGTCAGAGGGGATAATCTACAGCATTTTGTTTTGTAATTTTTTTCTGTATTTTACACACTATATAGTGAACTTAAAGTCTTTTTTTTCTAAATATGACCATGAGCTCATAATCCAGAGAGTCTCAAATAGAGATTAATTCTGGTTGTGCTTAATGATGTCGAAGCAAGTTTGAGAGATACACAGTATCTGTTTTTTTATTTGAGTTGCAAACAAGGTTGCGTATTTTGTGAATATGCTAATGCGGCTAATGTGTAGCAGTGTCAAACTGATTTTTTTTACGTGTTGCTAACGAGGTTGGGAGATAGCGCAGTCCCAGTAACGTTTTTTTTAGTGATATCAATCAGTTCTTTTTTTTATGTGCTGCATACGACGTTGAAGTTACAGGTATTGTGAATACATTAACATGGCTAACTAGGACTGGGCATTGATAACAATTTCCAGAAACAATTCAATTCAATTCACCAGAGAGTGGATCGATTCGATTCTGATTTTTCTTTTCGATTTTTTTAATCCTTTCGATTCAATTTAATTTTGAGTTTACACATTTAGACACATTTGTTTAAAAATACATTAATAATCCATATATGTTTTGAATATATTTATATTAATCTGATACAGTTCACATACTGTATGATGAATTAGTGAAATAATGAGATTGTTAATATTATACAGTGCTACATGGTTTCTCAAAAGGAGAAGTTCTAACTAAAATCTTCAGATCCATAACATTATAAACATTGTTCTGCTTCTCCTGGAGAGCGTTTCAGTTTGGCCACTAGGTGGCGATAACACCATACAAGTACACCTTATTCCAGAGGAAGAAAATATGAGCAAAAAACGGTGCTTTAGACCACAAAAGGTTACTTTAAAAATATTTATTTAAAAGAGTTTGGACAATTCATGCCTGTGAGTATATAAAGATGTTCATTTAGTCAGCAATGTATGTTTAGGTCTACTGAGCGTTAGCATTAGCCGTCCTAATGATAACCTAATCCAAGAACCTTATATAAGGTTAAATTTGTTTCATTCAAGAGCTATAGACAGGTTTTATGACCTGAATAGAAACATATAAACAAAATTTTACCTCTAGGATACGCAGAGGATAATTCAAGTTCTTTGTTAAATAAATTCACCGTATGATAACTGGTTTGGGGAGTATTCAAATTATGGAAAAAACGTTTGTCTTCCCATGGGTAGATCCCTAACTAACAGGACTGTCTGTAGCTTTAAAAACACACAGGACAACACATCAAAAGCCATATTTCCCAGAACACACCTGGGATTTGTGGTAAGATGGGAGACACTGGGTCGTCAATGAGGTTCTCTATAGATCCGTGGATAGAGCTGTGGCAGGAACAAGCTGACTGCAGCACTCGAGGCAAGCCGAGGCCGATTGAGTCCGAGTACAGCTGAGCAGTGAGGTTTGCTATGCCAGGATTCCTGATGACGGTGAAGCCACAGAGGAGCTCAATCTGCTGCCAGCGGTGGAGACGCTCCCGCAGACAGGCTGTCACCTCAGATAATGCATTTCTGCAAAACCGAAAAAAAATCAGTGTGATGAAATCTTTGACAAATAAAAGCTACAGCTGTTTAAACTCACTTAGCTTCCAGGATTTTACGATCCACCTGGTCCAGAGAGGAGCTGTGAGCCACATGGAGCGAACCAAGGACTGTGCCCCTTTTTTTCTTTATTCTTTCTGCCTGCAGTGAAGAAAGCAGGAGCAACGTTATAAGTGAGCCGTGTCTTGATGTGTTTTTATCCTGTGTTTCTCTCTGTCCAGTATTACCTCATCCTTAGCTGTTGCAAGCTGTTGCTCGGCGCTCTGCTTTTTCACGTTGTAGTACTGAACCTCAACCTCGTGTGTCAGCTGCAGCCACTGCTGGAGGGCCTCCGAGACAGACCAGCTCGCCAACATGTCATGCTCCGCCTGCTTCAGCGCTCCACGGACCTAAAGATGAGCATTGGGTCAGAATTAGACATAGGTTACCTGAATTAATTTCTTCTTTTTGCTTGCAGCTTCTTGCATTTACAGAAACACATTTGCCTTTATTTATTTGTATCTGTGGCGTAATCCTCTCTACTGACATCTATAGACTCCATTTCGTCATCAAAACAGTTGTAAAACTGTTGTAAAATTTACAACTGTCCTCCTCTAAGCCCCCTGTCTGGTAGCTCTAACCTCAGCATCATTCTACTGCTGAAATATCAACAATTCCCATCTGATCATAGGAATAGAGCTGTGAAAGAAAAGGATTCTCCAGACAATTTCTAACATCTGTAAAGGTCTACCTTTAATGCTCAACACTGTTGTTACTGCAAATAATTTTTAGTTGATAACTTCATAACTTTTATGCCAGTATGTAATACCACCAGCAAACAGGAACTCGTGCTTCAATTGACCCAGCAATAATTTTCTGCTATTTGATTGGTTGTCTTGTCGACTCAAACCAGCGTGGACCTAATTTGACTGCCGACATCATGGATGTAAACCAACAGAGACAGAGAGACTTTGTTGAAATACTTTTTACTCCTTGGCTATTTCCAAATTCCCACCCTAATCCCTAACAACTACAAATCTATATAGAGCAGGACTATCTAGTGCCCTGGATTTTAAAAGCAATTCGGACACCATGCTCACCAATTCTTTTTTCTAAACAGCAAATATGACATCCCCAACTTTATAAAGTGAAAATCTAATTAATACAAATATTTTATAATGTCTATAAATGAATCCACTGTGTTCTGATGATAAAAATGTGGATGGTTTATTAGAGTTCCCCTATAATTTTTTATTTTATTTAAAAAAAATATTTCTGGTAGTGTTTTAATTAATGGCGAAGGCACTATATAGTGCATTTAGTCATAGTCTTTGATTTTGGGGAAAATGGCAAGTCTTACCAAGTAATAGTGCTAAAATCCAAGTTAAATCACGAGTTATTCATCTTTAAGTCCAAGTTAAGTCAGGAGTCACTGCTGTTGAAGTCCAAGTTGAGTCTCATGGCTCGAGTCTTGGTCAGGTGACTCCAGTCCATACCTCTGCATCATCCTGCTCCACATCTTCCTCACTACATTCTCACTGATCTCCTGCTCCACCGTTAGCAACTTTTTGGCACTTTTCTCCTTTTTTACAGTATTCTTTTTTGTTTCCCATCCCACTGCAGGAGCTTTTTTTTACACAAGCTCACAGAAAAGGAGCATCTCTATCCACCTCGTCACACCATGGCACTATGTTGACCGTCACTGTAAAATTTAAAAAATGCACCTTGCAAAATCCTTCCCTGCATACAAAGTCCCAGTTCATTGATGCAGGTTTTCTTTGTCTTTACTGGAGTCACCTGACATCATCACCAACAGCATCGCATGCGTTTGCTCTGGGGTTCTGGACCCACCTGTTCCAGCTCCTCCTCTGCATATCGGAGGCGGCTGAGCTCACTGACTGCTCCCTGCCTCAGCTCGTGCAGTCGATGGGCTTCCTCCTGCGCTCCCATTATTTCATCTCTCATCTTCTCCTCCAGGTTCTGTTTTTCCTCAGCCACATTACGCTTCTCCTCCTGGGCTCGCTCCAATCTGAATTCATGAATCATTAGTTAAGCTAAATACATATAAGAATAGCAAGTAAATAACTAAAGGAAATATTTACTGTTCTTGCAGATCAATCAGGCTTTGTTCCGCCCTCTGGAGGCTCTCTAAGTCCTTCGTCATCTTGGAGATGTGAATCTTGCTGGCTTTGTTCTGGGCCTGAGCAAACCAGCAACCACCGACTCCCATCACTACTGACACGATGAGCAGCAGGTCCTTCATGTAGTTATGAGGAGGACCTGTGAAGGGCAGGATACTTCAAGAACATGAAAAGTTTCAACTTTTGGGGGGGATTAACAACTAAAGATGAAAACTGGTAAGAGAAGTCAAAGAAAGATAACTAAATTCAGGGTTTGTTCATACGTGTAGGCGGTCCAAACAGAACCACATCCAGAGCTTTGATGTTGAGCTTCTGTTTGTCTCTCTGGTCTTGAACTTTCAAGTGAAAACTCAGGAATAGAGGCTCGTTGGCTGCGATCCTACAAACAGAGAACAGGAAAGGTTGTGTTGATGTGGCTCATCAAAAAGAACCTTGCATGTGCACTTCGCTCCCTGACGTCCTCGACCGCCCTCACCTCGGCAGCGTGTTTCCATTGACCTTAAACTCTTTAAAATTCCTCTCATACTGCGGCAGCTCAACAAAATCCTTCAACCAGCGCACCACGTCTTCCTGAGTCCAGTTATGAACTAACAATAAAATAAAGGGACAACAATCAAATAAAAACAATGTGTATTTAGACGAAATGTTATTTAAGGCACACCTTCTGATGACTTCCAGCCCTTCCAGAGCTCCTCCACTGTGATGTGCTGGTCTTCTCTGTGGAGCTGGCTGTGTTTGTGAGTCTGCTGCTGCTTCATGTCTTCAATGATGAACTGCAGAATTACAGAAACATAAGCATTAATTAAATATAGGCATGCACAATAAATCAGAAATGTACCTACATCACGATATCAACAAAACGCAAAAGATGGTGTAAACTGCGATAAACGGTTATCTTAAATGTTCACACACACGCATAGACAGAAACTAACTACCAGCCCGAGTGCACATGACCTACATTGTTACTAACTGGTGTCTATATTAGTTTTTTCTAGTACTAGAAGAAAGGTAAATAATTATTCATTGTAGTGTTTCCAACTTGACAAACAAGTTCTTATCTGGCTTCTATTGATATAACTAGCAGTATTTTTATGTTGATTTTTATTTAAATAAAACTGTTGCAGTGAAAATGATGTATTAGTCGTTTTTTCTTTGTTTGTTTTGCTATTTGCTCATGTATTGAAAGTCATATTGTCATCGCAATATCGATTTCTATTTGACATATTACAAGTTTTTCTTATATTTTGAGGCTCTAATTATGTACAACCTCAAAAAGCGCAAAGGTCTTGGAGTTCCTTTCCTTAAGACTAATGATTGGTGATTTAAAGATAAACTTTGATCCACTCTTGATCTATTTTAACAACATTCCTTGTGGTCTTTTAAGAACTATTATATATATTTTTTCCAAAATAATAAATAAATAACAGAGTTGTTTTCTAGGACATAGTTTCTCCAGAGTGGCAGTACTTCATTATGCAGCATTCACACCGGACGCAATTCACGCAGCAGAGGCGTCGAGTTTCAATGCTAAGTCAATGTACAGATGCAATCTGATGTCCTGCAGCGCGATTTGGGTGGCAGACGCAGCAAGCTGCCTCTGCATCGGCAAGCTTCAGCTATGGGCATGGGATTTTTTTTTTTTTAGTGACTCGATCAGCGGTTAGAAAAATATTAATTATGGCTGCTCGATGCAGAGGTTCCCGTCTTGAACTTCCATCTATTTTCTTTATCCGCTGGGGCCGCGGG
>NC_050512.1:21229075-21248602 GCF_002922805.2 Oryzias melastigma
GGACATAGTTTCTGCAGAGTGGCAGTAGTTCCTTATGCTGCATTCACACCGGAAGCAATTCACGCAGCAGAGGCGTCGAGTTTCAATGATAAGTCAATGTACAGATGCGAGCAAGCTTCAGCTATGGCCATGGGATTTTTAATTTTTTTTAGTGACACGATCAGCGGTTAGAAAAATATTAACTATGGCTGCTCGATGAAAAGGTTCTCATCTTGAACTTTCATCTATTTTCTTAATCCGCTGGGTCTGCGGGGCTGCCAGAGAGTGTCCCAGCTTTATAAACATATAAATCCAAGATACTCGCTCAACATCATCCATGTTTTCCATGGTGTGGCAACAAAGGAAGTCCAGAAAAAGGTTGGCAATTGCTCCTCCCACATGTTGCCAGGGCATAAAGGCGTCAAGGACATTTTTGGGCAGGCATTGAGTAGTGAATTTGAGGCGTGACAAAAAACAGGCCACAGACGCGCAAATCACGTCCGGAGTGAATGTTGCTTCAGAAATTCCCCTCTGAGTTGTGGGCAGAACCAATGAGCTATTTATTTTATAACTCATTGGCCAGAACTGTTGATGTGGGGTAAGCCTGCCCTTATTTCCCATCATCCATCTGTTTACATGCTCTCCCCCTTACAACTCAAAGCTAACATTATTAGAGCAATCTCTGAGCTATCCAGCTCTACATTTTTGAGCCAGATGGCAGCTCGGACGAGAAACGAAAATAAAGACATACATGGATCTAGTCGTCTACAAGTGGATCCATCAAAATGGGGCAGAGCAGGAAGACTTGCTGCATCACAAATTTTAGCTTTTTCTCACCTCCGATTTGAATAGAGAAATAGAGAGGAGCAGGGAGCTTGTGGTTTGACACAGTAGCTTCTTCGCCACAGCTACAAACTTTTTCCAGCCGCCTTTTTTTATCTGCTCCTGATTCACAAGAATTTGAATAAAGAAGTACTCAAAAGTGCAATTTAAAGCCCAATTTTCTTTAAATATGTCTTCCATCATGAAAAAAATGCAACAAGAACATATTAAAACCATAATTTTCATTGTAGTGGGTCTTAAATATTCTACATTTACGTCATTATGATCAGCATCCTTAGTATGAATGGTAGACATTAGTGACAGGGTGCGTGTTTGATATCCTAAAATGTATTTTTGGCCGTAAACAGCGGCCTCATATGATGTCTGACAGAATTTACAGACTTTTATGGGCCTGAACCTTTCCACTGATGTCTCCATGGAAACCGCAACCTGAGACTCTGGATAGTGTGTCAGTGAACCCAGTTTTGTAACACAAGAGTCTACTGGAATTCCAGGTTTACTATGAATGTCCCACACAAGAACAGACTTGCAGACTCTAGGAAAGGAAAAAATGATTATAAAATAGCAACATTTTAAATAGTTACAGTACTAAGCGCACTAGGGTGCAGCGGATGAAACAATGTTTTAATCTTCAGTTGTTGCACACATGCATGAAAAGATTTTTGTAGTGGGCGAAGACTCAAGTTTTAATTTTTCTCTTATTTTGTATTTAAGCATTTTTTTTCTAATATTTTGATTTGGTAGAAGTGGAATTCAAATGCATATTGCACATTTTATTATGTTTTGCTTGTGAAAAAATGTTTTGCTTTTTCAGTTTTGCTCATAAAACGTCTTCAGTTCTCTTGAACAGCTTCAAGTGCCAAAAAGTAAGACACACTGAAGTGTGGATGTATTTTCAAAATAAGATTACAAAGGTCACCAAAGCTGCACTTGTCTATTAGTGCAAACCAGCTTTGTCATGGAGCCAAAAGTGAAGTTACACCGTTACTATCCTTGAAGAAGCATTTGACTCCACCACCTGTTCCTCCACTGCTTTGATCTGCATCTTTACAAGAGACCCACACTGAGTTTTATTTAGAAAATGGCTTAAATATGAAGAGAATTGCTGAGTTTGTACCTCCACGCTTTCCTCCACCTCAATCCCGCCATCTTGGTCATCGTCCATCATCTGGTGGATGCTTCGCAGGGCCTCCAGGCTATAACGGTCAGACTCGCTCAAACATGGTGGACTCACTGCCATGCATGGGTCTGCATGGATATGGAATAATGGGAGGTTATACAAGTGACTGTTTCAACATACATCACACATTTAAACCATTTAATATTGAATTTATTTGATCTTAATCATAACCATTTGGATCGAACTAATATTTCCGACAGTGAGATTACATGAATAAAACCCTCATAGATCATCCATGACTGCATTTCATTTTTTGCTGAATATTTTTTTTTTTTTTATCTCTTCTGACAAAAAATGTGTTTTTTCCTCCTACAAATCCACTGACAAAATGTTTAAATCAGGGGTCTGCAACCTGCAGCTCCGGAGCCACTTGTAGCTCTTTTACCTCTCCAAGAGAAATGAAATAATAGTGTTTCTTTCAAGTAAGGGTCCCTAAATTAGCATTTAATTATTTTAGATTAGGTAAGTTTATAAATGTATGGCTGTGGTGAACTTCAAAGATAAACTATGTATAGGTTTTTCCATCCTTGCTGACTTGAAGAGATCTTGCTTCCTCCAGAATACACCAATTTCAAATACTAAGCAACACTTTGGTAAAAAAGTCTGATCCTTTATGGTTTATAGCACATATTATCTTACGCTGTCCACTGTGATGATCCGGTCTGGTACAAGGCGTCTTTTATTTTGAAAGGTAATCATACAAGCTTCTTTCAAATGTAAAAAATAATCTCACATGTTGAGAAAATGCTAACTTCGTTTTATATTTCTGTTTTTATTTATGCCACAAAGAAGCATATTTCAAATGTATTATTAAAAAATTCATGTAATGAACGCACAGCAGTATCAAAACAAGACTTTGCAGCTACTACTAAGTTTTGATCAGTAAAAAAACAAGCTCAAATGGATTTTTTACTCTTAAAAGTTGCAGAACCCTGGTTTAAATATTGTGTTTATTATAAGAAAAAATACATTAAATACAAACAATTAGCTGATATTAAGCGATCATACTTGGAGGGAAAAAAGGCAAGGTAGCACACCTGTATGATTTTCTATTTTTCATATTTTAAATTAAAAATATAATTTGTAACATGTTAGTAATACTATTGGTATTGATTTTTCTGCCGCACCTCAATGTTCAATCATAGTAATAATTTTGTATATAATTTTATATAAATCCTATTGTTTTGTTATAAACAGACAACAGCTTAAAAAAATACATGTGAGACCCACAGCACTATAAGAACACTGTTATAAGACTATAGGAAAGAATGTTCAGTATTTACTCGATGGCTCCGGTGGGGGTCTCATAGGAGCCATAATGTCTCAATTAACCACAGTTAGGCTAAATATCAGACAGTGTACTCTGTGCTTCAGCACACAGAGGGTACACATGAGATGATGACGCACAGGGTCTCTTCGTCTACTGAGTCAGAGCCCATTTTTGAATCGGTGACTAAAGAGTTGGACTTCTCAAGGGAGCAAGGGTCAAAGGTCTGCCAGTTAAACCAACTCTCTCATTTCCAGCTGTAATGCTCTGAATGCCCGCTATAAGCAATGACTGTATTTTCAGCACTATTAGGTGCAACTAAAAGCCTTTATTTATTTTTTTTTTTAAACCACAGTGCGTCTTTGTAATCCACACACTTTATATATGGATTGGTTCTGGTTCTATTCAGTGTTGTTGAAGGGATTTTGATGGGTACACGGTGCTCTGTCATAATGTCAATCTGTTTATTTTACGAGATGCAAACTAGGCTGGGTGTTATTGTGAATATGCTAACATGGCTAACATGTGCTGGTTGTGTTTTTTGTGTGTGTTACTAATAAGGCTAGGAGTTAGAAGAGTCACAGTAATGTTTGTTTTAAGGGTATCAGTTTATTTTTTATGTGTTACGAACAAGGTTGGCAGTTAAAGGAGTTGTATCTACACTAACGCATCTTAAACGATGCGTTAGTGTAGATACAACGATGTTGGACTGTGTTTTCTTTTTGTGTGTTATTGATAAGGTTGAAAGTTAGAAAAGTCACAATGATGTAAGTTTTAGCAGTTTCAGTCAGCTTTTAACGTGTTACAGACAACGGTGGGAGTTACAGGTATTGTACTACGACTAACAGTGTTGGAATGTGGCAAAAATCAGAGAACAAATAAAACGATTTAGCAATTATTTCGTATTTTCGGCTCCTGTAAGCAAACACAACAAGTGAGCAGGAGAAATTAAAATGTTAGAATATGTGGTAAAATGTTAATAAAAGTTGGACTTTGTAGGAAGTATATTTGTTATGTTTTTCGTTAAATCAAGTTGAAATAAATATATATATATTTTTTTTAAAAGCGTACAAATGTTTATCTTCGTCATTGTATTACTTTCTAGTTTTTGTAAATAAAAACACACATTTTCTTTAGGTTTCCTTCCTGCAGTCAGTTCTACCTTGTTTGATCATGACATTTGCAGTTTTCAGAGGCAGGAAGCTCTCAGCTGGATTTCATGTGAATTTCGATGTTGTGCAGATGGCCCTCAGAACAAAAGTGTTTGCATCTATTTGTGCAGCAGCCTGCTTCATGTTGCCAGGACAGAACTTTGTTTACTTACATCATGACCATTAACCCACTTATAAATATAAATTACTAGATTTCAGTGCAAACAATTGTTCTAACTAAGGTCTCAATGATTTATGATACAAGTATATCAGTCAACTTGTCCTTTAAAATTCTTTATGGTCCTTTTCAAATAAAGTATTTTTGATGAACTTCGCACTTAATAGATTCAATGCATCATATATTGTATGTATTAGTACAAATATATCAATTCAGAGTAATTATACTCCACATTACATGTACATATAAATTGAAATGTGTGTTATTTTACTTTTTTTGGATGAATGGATGGATGATAGACGGATGGAGGTCTGATACGGATGGTCCATCTGTCCAACTGCATCTGATTGGTTGACTGACTTCTTTTGTATTTATTTTATTTTATTTATTGCTTGAAAACGAATCAGTTCTAATTCCAAAGTGATGAAAACTGGACTGTTGTTGTGTGAGTGGGCCCTCCTGTTGAACTGCAGGTGATACAGCAACAAATAGGTCTGATTTATCCAAGAAGTTTTAATTTCACATAAAACTAAGGCATTATAGAGTAAATTCTATTGTTGTTTTCCATTAGGAGTAATAAAAATGTTATAATATGTAGCAAAGTGTCAATAAAAATTGCAATTTTTAGGACGGGAAAATTATTCTCTTTTATTTCAATTATTTATTTACGTTAAATCAAGATTTCGAGAAAATAAAAAGGTTTATAAATATGTATTTTTGTCATTTTATTACTTTTTTTATTAGTCTACTTTTGAATTATCAGAATACATACAGCATGTAAATGAAAATAATACAGTAAAATTTTGTAAATAATAATTATAAATTTAGAAAAATAGATAAATAAAAAGTTGATAATGCAACATAGCGTTCCCAAAATGAAAAAGTATTTGTGATAGAGAAGTGCTTACCTGGGGGTTCGAACCCGGCGCTGCCTCCGGGAGAGGACAAGCTGTGAAGTTCTGCGGCGCTATGCGCGGCCACCCAGAAGGCAACGGGGAAAATGACCAGCAAAAAAGATAGAGGAAGCATTTTATACAGTTAGATACAAAAATATAGGTCTATATCTCATTAAAAATATATATTTTAAACTCCTCAAAAATAAGCGGAGAGGTCGCGTTTGCAGGACTGAGCTGTGTTTTCAGACGCAGAAGGTTCAGTCCGAGAAAGCGGATCCGTGTTGCTATTATGGGTGAAGAGACGGACGAGACGTGATACTGAGGTCTGCTAGAAAAAACCTTCAAACACGTAACAGGTTTAATGAAGACAAAAAAAAAAAAAAGTGGAGTTTAAAAAAATATATATTACAAAAGAAAATGCATATATATTAAATATTTTTATAGTGAAAAGTATTATTTTAAGAAAATAAATAAATAAATAAAAACAATCCTGATATTGGTCTATCATAAGAAAACAACGTTCATAGGAAAAGCTGAAGGAAAAATGTTCTAATGACAACTTGTTTGTCCCCACATTCTATTTTTATCCCTCATTTCCCATCACCTACGTAAGCGGAAGTAGAACGACTGCCCCGCCTCCTTCATAAAAATCAAACATGCCCTATTTTGAAAAACCCACTCCAATGAAAATGTGTTTTTAGGATTATCTTGTGGCATTTTTCTGATCATGGAGGACATATATTAAGAAAATTGAGCTTAAAATTATATTTCTGAAATGCATATGCAACACATATTTAGAAATATACTTTTGTAAAAAAAATATTTTAATGGTGGATCAGTGTTGTGCTGAGCTATGTTTATGTTAGTTTGAATCTGCTGAAAAGGCAATAAACATATTGAAAAAAATGTCACATGATCTATTATGAAAAAAACACATTTGCCTAATTGTGAATGTCAGCCCAACTGTACAACAGGGAAATGACAACTAAACTTACAGCAGTGGTAAACAGCTAGTTTAGGCAGACAGAAAACAAAGTTTGTGTACTTGTCCAAGCTTGTTCCGTCTTTTGGATTCACTCATTTTCATCCCGTCAAAGCTGGCCCATAAAGACAACCTTTAGACATGAAAATAATATCTGCAGAAAGAATTATAAAACATTGATTAAAGGAATAAGACTAGGATAGGAGATGCTATAAGGCAAAAAAATAAAATAAATACATATATAAATAATAACTATACTGCTTAGAATAAAAGAGAATCATAAACTCTTTATTTTTTAGCTTAAATAAAAAAAAGTTGTAGTACAGATACAGGACAATGGAGTAAGAGACCACCACCATAAAAGAAAATTATTAAAATTTTGAAAAAAGTTGGAAAATTATGATAAAAGTCTTAAATTTTAAGATACAAGGTTTTAAAAAATATGAGAGGACATTTGCAATATTATGAGAAAAAGTATAAATTTGTGAGAGCAAAGTCAAAAAATTGGGAGAATAAAGTAGTATATTTATGAAAAATAAATCAAAATGTTATGAGAATAAAGGAAAAACATTACAAGAAAAAGTTATGAGAAAAAAGTCAACATTTTATGAGAGAAAAGTTGCAAATTTACAAGAAAAAGAGTGTAAGATAATAAGAAGAGAGTCTTAAAATTGTTTAAAAAATATGAGATAGTTGTAAAATTATGAGGAATTACTTATTACTTGCTTTGAACCCTTCTTCTTCACATCTTCTTCTAATTTTTTAAATATATTTTTTCTTTATCGCAAGTTATTCAAGGTATAAACTGACCAATCAGAATCCTCACTAAACGCATGTGGTGCCGGATGGCCCCACCTCCAATGTTTGATTGACAGCTTCTCCCGAGCTCGCTCTCAGTGGAAGGGGTGTGGACTTTGAACAAGCTCACTCATGATTGGTGACAGTAGTTCCTCTAAAAACGTGACTCAGACCAATCGCTGCAGACGGGTTTCATTGTCCAGTGAAATCATATAAGTCTGTAGTAGTAATGTTAGATTGGGGTTTTGACTGTATAAAGAGAATTGGACAGTATGAGTGTAAAGTCACCTATAGTAAATTACTTACTTCTGGTTAAAAATAAATAAAAATAAGTCAATTCTTTGCCTAAATATTTAGTGCTATTTTTAGTTTAAAGCCAATAAGCTACAAATAATTTGTCTAACGTCATCTCGTCCGCAGTTTTTCCAAGTTATGTAAAATAAGGCTAACCTCACATCCGGGTTTGTTGACCTCCTTCTGGAGGCCCGTGTCTACATGCACACTAAGCCTCTGCACAAACGTAAAGATTCACTGAGTGTACTCTGGTTTAGCTCAAACAACAGTTAATGGAGAAGGCAGATCATACAATTACATATATACACACTTTAAACACTGGCGTCGGGTTTCACTGTTGCCATCAAGCTGCACGTTAAAAATAGATTTGATCCTGTGGAACATGTTCACCCACTCAGGAAGCAAATCCATTTTAATCCATAATAACAAATGTTACATTTTAACTATTTCAAAATGATTTGACTTATGAAAGTAGAGATGTTCATGTTTATCCACCTAATTGTACAATTTAATGTAACTTTTAAAGCAACTAGGTCAAAAGTTCACATTCTAGTCAAAATATTTTGTCCTCCTCATAAAATTCAAGGTTATTGTTTGTAGTTAGAGGAAAAATCTGGACTCCAGGAACTGATAAGAACCACAAAGACTTTGTGTTGTTAGAGCGTTTTGTTTCTTTCAGTAAATAATCAAGTCTAAGTTTTTTGATACATTTCTGTTGCAGTTTTGCTGCTACCCAGTTTCCCCAAACTGCACACTTAATAAAAGAGAAACTGTTTTCTAGGAAGGTCAGAGGTTTGTTTTAATGCAATTTAGTGTGAACCGCTCCCAAAATGTGCATCCATTTTTAGAAAAAACATATTTTTCTCTGACTAAAAACCTTGGAAAATGTTTCCACAAAACCTCACAGGAAACATGATCTTTCTTTGCGGATGCTATTTGTGGAGAGAGCACCAACAAACACAACCACACACGAGGAGGAAGGGCACTTAACCCATAAACATGAGAGCTGTTAAGCTGCCAGTGTGATGGCACGATGGGCTCGTTTCTGCTCACAGCTGACCTCAGGCCAGCTCAAACTCCCATCATACCTGGCAGGAATACACTGATGAGCGCAACATCAAAGCTTGGCACACTTGAGAATGTGGGAAGTAAAAAAAAATAAATGAAATAAGGCTGCAGTTTCACAGGCTGACCACAAGGGACAGTGTAATACTGCTTTTTGTGAGTATTTGGCTCAGGTAATAGGAATATTTATATAATATATAACAAAAGTATTAAGCATGGTAAATGTTGAAATACAGTTTATGATTTTGGACGTTAAAATGTTGAAAAGAACCAGCATCAAAGTTAAATGTAACTTGATCTATTATGAAAAAAACACATTTGCATAACTGCAAATGTCAGCCCAACTGCACAACAACAGGAAAATGACAACTAAACTTACAGCAGTGGTAAACAGCTTGTTTAGGCAGACAGAAAACAAAGTTTGTGTACTTCTCCAAGTTTGTTCCATCTTGTGGATTCACTCATTTGCATCCTGTCACAGCTGGTCCATAAAAACAACCTTTAGACATGAAAATAACGTCTGCAGAAAGAATTCTAAAACATTGCTTAAAGGAATAATACTAGGGGAGGAGATGATATAAAGTAAAAACAAATATTGCTTAAAATAAAAAACGTAAACCCTTTAAGTTTCAGTTTAAATGAAAAAAAATGTGGAACAGATACATGACAATGGAATAATAGAACCACAGTAAAAAAGAAAATTATGGAAATTGAGAAAAAAAAGGTAAAATGATAAGAAATCATAAAATAAAATAAAAAAGTTCAAAAAAATATGAAAGGAAATTCCCAAAATTATGAGAAAAAGTTTAAACTTATGGAAAAAAATTTGGGAAAATAAAGTTGTAAATTCATGAGAAATAAATCAAATCAAAACTTTATGAGAATAAAGCAAATACATCACAAGAAAAAGTTATGAGGAGAAAAAAGTCAACATTTTATGAAAGAAAAGTTGCAAATTTACAAGAAAGAGTCAAAAATAATGAGAAGAAAGTTTTAAAATGTAAAAAAAAAGAAACATTTTATGAGATAGTCGTAAAATTATGAGAAATAACTCAAAATTTTATGAACTTAAAGTAAAAAAAATACAAAACAAAAGAGTAGTAAAAGTATAAGTAAAAAAGTCAACATGTCATATTAGTAAAGTGGCAAAATTATCAGAAAAAAGTTTTAAAACAAAAAAAGTCAATATATATTATGAGAAAAAGGTTTTAGAGAAATGTCAAGATTTTACAAGAATACATTTCCAAATCTGATTTAAATTGTCTTAATTTTACTTTAGAAAAGTCAAACTTTTTTTTTTAAATAAAGTTGTCATTTCATAAAAATAAAGCAGGACATTTACAAACAAAATAAGAGCAGATTCATGAAGACTCTTGAGCAGTTTAATGTCCATCCCATTTCTCTGAATTGTCTCTAACACAAATTAAAAAGGTAATGTATGATTGTCTTTGTTGAAACCTTTTAAAAGCTAAATGTAACGTTTTCTTTTAGAAAAACACTAACCTCTTTTTAGTAAATGAACAACTTTACAATTAATTTCCATGAATTGCATTTTTTTACTTAACTGTACACCTTTGTTCTTGTAAAATGTTGACTTTTTCCCTTATATTTTTTCAACTTTTTCTTGTAACATATTTTTACAACTTTAACCTTATAAATTGAAAATTTTCCCATATTTTACGACCATATTGTCATTAGATTTTTGTTTTTTTCCCATAATGTTACGACTTAATCCTTAACTGTTTGTTTATTTTTCTTCTTTTATGGTGATCCTAATCCTCTTCTTAGTCAAACCTACAGGTGGATAGATGGTCCCAAAAATCAAAATCAATAACCGTACAAAAACAAATGTGCTCATTTCATGAAATTCCCCTTTAAATTCTGGTTAGTTTTTATTGCCACACAGGAAATGTACCTAAAGACCACAGATTAAACAGAATCTAAAAAAACAAACAAATTGTGGTCTAATTGTGGTTCTGAATGAGTAAAAACTATTTAGTGAGATCATATCTGGCTACATTTGAGCAAAATCCTTTAACTGAAATATGAAGAAAAAGAAATACTCCTTGTATAAACAATGTATTTTACTTAGATCACTTATTGCCCACAAAAGTGAATGAAAGTTTCAGGAGAAAGCTACTTTGCTGTAGCGATAAACCAAAATTCAGTAAAATAAGACTTTCAAAATCTAAAGATTTTCTGTTGTAACAGTTAAACTGCAGATTTATCACTTGCTTTGTTTAGTTTAAAATAAAAAACTCCCTTTAATTAAACATATAAAATGTACATTACCCCCCACCAGAGGGTGCTACAACACACCGCCAGCTTTCACACGTCTCTTCAGCGCTGGTCCTGTTGGAGTTGCTCTGAAAAAAAGAGCTCTTAAAGCAGCTTCTGTGCAGTTCCTCACAGATCCATCGCCCCCTTTGGAGTAAATGCTTACAGTTTCTGGTGCTGGGATTTCCGTCTTTACTGCTTCAGGGCCCGTGAGCCTCCCTGAGGCCAGCGCAGCAGAGATGAAGGCGATGATGAAGAGGTGCTGTGTGAGCGTAGAATAGCCCCCGCTGCGCTGCAGTGGGGCTGGGGCCCTGGCTCAGGCGTGTAGGTGAAGGTCAAGGCTGTGGAATAGATGATTCCGTCGTTGCGGACCAGCGTGACCGGGACCTGAACCGGCTGTCGCACCCAGCGCCAGCCCTCCCTGAAAGACGAGATGTCTGGCACCACGCACAAGATGCTTTCTCCACACCTGAAGGGATGAGAAAGACTGTTTATAGTCGAACCAAACAAACTGAAGCATAAACTCCAGCTGAGTCTTGCACCTGTACATGGTGTCGGCCTCTACGTCTCCAAACCACACTCTCAGAGTCGGGGTGAAGTTGTGTCCCGTCAGCTCCAACATGGCCACATCTCCTCCACCGTTTAACTTCACAGAAATAACAGATTTTCATTGTAATTTTTAAAACATTTTAACGTAGAGGACATAAAAACCTGTAAGCCTACCTGCAAGCTTTCCACCACAGGAACAGGTGTGACTGGCGTTGGTACCGGACCCATGCCCTCGCAGAAGGTGTATTCCGCCTTGTCGGTGCTGATGATGGTCCAGGAGGCCCCGTCGCTCACCATCTCCTTGTTAGCTTCTTTGGAACATGGTGCCGCCTGAAAAAAGGTCAAAAGATCCACAACATTCATTTTTTAATCATTTTTACTCTGTAAAGCACTTTGCAATACTGTAGTATGAAAATTCCCTTTTAAATAAAGTTTAATTTGATTTGAAGAAGTAAGCTGTTTTTTTATTGTTTGTGAATTTAAAAATAAAAAGGTACAAAATTGCCATCCTTAAGGGTTATCACAGTTTGTATTTTCTCTGCTCATATTTTTTGTCTTCTATGCTTGCTTGACCCATTGAACCCTGGGAAATGCTTCCTGGTTCCTTGGAAATTATGGTATGCTAACATGCTAACGCTACTATAAACACCCTTTACACTTTAGTCCTCCACAGATACTGTATCACTAGATTATATCACATGTACTTTTAGTTATTGTAGTTTATTTGTAATTTTGAATTTTTTAACCACTAAATAAGAAACTCTTGTAATATGTTTGTGCTTCTCAACCAAAACTGCTAGTTTAGTTTATGAACAAAAAGGGAATAGAGAGGACAGTGAGCTTAAATGGCAATTTTGTTATTTTGTACTTAAAGTTTGGGCTGATTTTATGGAGTCAAATCAGGATCAGTTTGAAATGAATTAAAAACCAGATTGTACATTTGAAGGAAAAGTTTTACAATTGAAAGTACACGTTAGAAACTTGTAGAAAACATTGAAACAAAAATTGTCTGCATCTGCAAAAGTCAGAAATGATACTCTAAATTGAGAACTGAAAGCAAAAAGCGAAAGAAACAAAAAACAAAAAAAACAACAGCAACTGCTACAAATAAGCATTTTTATTTGGCTCCAAGTTTAGGTTTACATTTGTATTACTCAGAATTGAAACTTACTATTTTACTACCAAATTTTCAATATTGCTTTCAGGTTTACAATGTCTATTTTTGGGTGTAAAACAATTTTTTTTCCAGATTTACAATATCTATTTTTCATATGTGTTTTTTTATTTACTTTAGGCTGATCCTAATTTGATCCCATACCCTGGTGTGTTTCGTTTTATTATGAAAACAAAAAATGTCTTGGACTGCCCTTAAATGTACATCTTTCACCATTTTCCTCTCACATTTCTGTAAGTCAGTTTCGTCAAACCTGTAAATAATTTTTCCTAGAGAGAGTTGGATGTTTTCAGTGACTTAACTCATTTTTGCCCCTCATTTGACAACAGTTACTCCATAACAGCTTATCTAGTTATGCCAGACTTTTATGTAAGTTATACGACCAGAAGAACGTTTCTTCTTTTTATTTTTCTGAAATGGGAACTGCATAAAAAAGTGGAAGCTGGTCTGTTGAGCATTTGCTCTCGTGGAAAGAAGCTCTCAGCAGCTGCTTCCTCTGTTATGAAGCTTGTTATACAGTAATAGCAATATATTACACCTGTGCATATTTTTATTATACAGTATTAAGGAGCTTCAGAGTGAACAAAGCAGTTATCCTTCAGAATGGTTTGGTATAATAAAAAAAATAAAAAAATCCTGCAACTTCCAAATAAAACCAACATTTTTACACAAATAAAAATGGGAAATATTCACAGTTTTAACTGTAGGATAAATTAAAATTTTAAACAGTTTACATTTACTATTGTATTCTTTCATTTTGCTTTTATTAGTGACTTTTCTAACTCTCGGTGCAGCAAACTCTTAACAATTATAATAATAATTAAGAGATTAAAGAGGTTTCAGTGACCAGAGGAAAATTTGTATCTAAAAATGGAAATGTTTATTGCACCTGGAATTGGATGATCCGCTCCTGTGAAAGACACAGATACATTCTGTCTGTATCTTTTAGGTAGAAGGCACACTTGTGAAGCTGGGACACTGGGTCATCTGCATTCAACAAAGCTGCTTGCTTGTCCACTTTACGAATAATCTAAGAAAAGCCAAAAACATACATTATTGACATCAAAGACCTTTTCCCATAAAAATCGTGTTTTTAACATGTTCTTGCGTTATTTTACTGATGATGGAGGACATATATTGAGAAAATTTAGCAACAAAATGGCACTAAAAAATATTTCTGTATTCAAAAGGATGTGTATTGGGAGCAGAAGAAGAAACTCAGAGTAAAGGGGGTGGGGTTGATCGGCCCCAACAGTCCCGCCCATAACTCACAAGCTCCTGCCACTCTGCAGAAACTATGTCAGAGAAAGTTTTTAGGATTTGGCTAAAAAATGGCATAATCATAGTTAAAAGGTGAGTTTTTAAAATACAGCTGCAAGAGACACAAGTATGTGAACCCTCAATTTCTGTACGAAATTGGACACGGTGTATGTTTATTTTTTTAATCTCAATTAAGATTACAACGATAGAGAAAAAACATTGCCTGCTTAAATCACATCATAATATGTGTTATTGAGTTTAAGTACATGAAGTACATTTTACATACCAGTCGTGGGAGGGCCATGCCAGTTATTGAACACACCAACTTCACCGTCTTTCCGTAGTGAATGTATCCGTCCCTCACAGCAAACTCCTCTCCTTCTGACTCATCGTCCTCCACTAAACACAACGCTGAGCTGTTTAACATGTCATTCCAATGAAAGAGTAAAACACATGAAAAACTAGGTGTGACTCACAGAGGTGAATGTAGAAGGCCCCCCACTGCTGGGAGCTGGCACAGAAGTTCCCCCCTTCCACATGAAGATACCTGGTGCTTACAGTCTGTGAGCGTAGGCGGTTGAACAAGGCCACCTTGGTTCCAGATGCTATACACACTGAGAAAGACGGGGAGAAAAAGTAAGGCTTTGAAAAACAAGAAAGAAGAAAACATCATTATTCTTCTTTTTGTGTTTTGTTATGTGTGCAATGACTCATCCTCACAGTCTGTGTTTTTTAAAGACTGTTTCTTCTTGGAGGGCTTGGAGATGACTTTGATGCGTTTGCTGAGGAAAAGGCCGATGTTTGAACTGTTTCCGTACAACATCTTAACCGACAGCATGAAGTGCTTCCTTTTGTCTGAGTCACTGATGTACAGAGTCTTAGCCATGCAGAAGTGCTGCAACAGGAACCAAAAAAAGCTGTCTTAAGCTTTTCATTCATTTACTTACAAAAAAATACTCATATTGTAAATGATTATTTACCTTTCCCTCGAGATGAAGTTGTTGCATGTCTTGAACGCTGTTGCCAATCCCAATAAATGCAAATGGTTGTGCTTCCTGCTCCGTGCAGCCCTCATTTTCCATTTTTTCTAACTTTTTCTTCCAGCCAGCACCCATCAGATACACACAGGGTGGAGGACAGAAAAACCTGTTTGACACAAATAAATACATTAAAGAAAATACTACTCTTAGTAAAAATGTGGGATATACGACTAATTTGTGTTCCACAAAACCTTTTTTCGTTTCCGTATGATTTTTGTGCAACTTTTGCATGAAGTATGAGCACGGTTTGATCTTCTTTTTCCTTCAAGTAGTTCCTCATGGCTTCCCTGGAACAGGAGAGAAACTTGTCTGAAACTTTTGAGCTTTTCAAACTGAATACTTCAAGGTGAGTTTCTTCTGTACCTTGTTAGATGCTGAGATGGATTTCGCTCATCAAATTTCCTGCCAAAGCAAAAAAAATTATGATTATGGAATTTTTTGGCAAAACCCAAAAACATGTCATTTTCAATTACATAGTTTCTGCAGAGCAGCAGGAGTTAATTAGAAATTCCCCTCCGAACTGTGGTCAGAGCAGTAAGCCTAGCCTCATTTCCCATCATCACTTTGCTTACACTCTTTTTCGTATCTTACAGCCATGTTACTACCTGATCTGTAATGGCTACCCGATCTGTTCACTCATCTACGAACATCATGTCACTTCCTCTTTGTAATTTAATAACCTCTTAAAATGTTTACAATCATGAAAACGTTTATGGTATGTTAATTTTCTTTAATGTTTCTAAGCTGTAGTCCAGACGAGGCAAGCTCCATTGTTGACGAATCCAAGATTTGTGTGATCGCGGAGTTATCTGCTATTTAAATGCCTTGAACAGTCATGTTTTTTTTTTTAAATAATTAAATACCAGGTTACAAGGTAGGAACAACAAATTTATACAAAAACACACAAACAATGCAATAAAATCTAAATCAGATCTCTTAACTGTAGCAATGTCGGTCACAATGAGAATGTGGCATAATATTTACGCATGCGTGGATGGATCAGGTAGCCGTTACAGATCAGGTAGCCGTTAAAGATCAGGTAACCTAACTTTATCAGTGCAACAAAAGCAGTTAGCAATATTAGACCTATCCAGATTTTAGCCAGATCCCATTTCACATGACACAGACAAAGACGTATATCAATCTAGTTTTAAACAAGTGGATTGCAAATGGACTGGAGCAGGGAGCTTGTGGCTTGCCGTAGTACATCCTACATCACACCTACAAACTTTTTCCAATTATATATATATTTTTTTGGTCTGTTTGTTTGTTTGTTTGTTAATGTTTGTTTTGTAATATATATGCCATCCACTGACATTCTCAATGTTCTACATCATTGTTCTGTATCTTTTGAACAATAATAAAAAACATAAAAAGTATATGTGTATAAATATATATTTGTCTGCTACTGATTTACAGCGATTCTAACAAAAAAGTTTACTTTTCTTTATATTTGTAGGAAGTACAAGAAGCATGCTAAAAACAAAGTAAAAAACACAGTTTTAAAATCTGTTTTCAGCAGGCAGTGCAAAGCTGAAAACATACTGAACATTTTTGCAAGTAGCGTTTCAGCTAATGTTACAAAAATAAAAGTATTCAACCACTTTTTTTTAAGTTTGAACCTATTACTTTATTCTTTAGCTTATTTTGTCAAAATATTAAAACTTGTTAAGATAAAAAAGAACCAAGCAAAAGAACTGTTTTTCTTCTTTTATGTTAAAACAGTGTGAAAGTAACTCGCGTGTAAACATCTTTACAAAGACAGAAAAACTGAACAAAACCGCGGAAGTCACTTTACTCAAAGCTTCCACACATTCTGCTACATCAGCGTGTTACAGGAAACTACTATTTCTTCGCCTAATTCTACTTGTTTGCTTTAAATGTCTGTACTCACCCCGTAACAACGGGCGCCATCTTTCGAATAGCAACCCCCGCCACCCACCTCTACACACGTAAACACGAGAACATGCAATAAAGGGGGAGGGGGTAAAGAGGGAAGGGGTAAAGAAAGGAAAAAGAAAAGTCTAACAACCACGGAATTATTTATGAGGCATTTCCTCTTTAACCGCAAAACAGCAGACGCAGACTCCAGGCAGGGAAGATGGGAGCGGGCCACGGAGGAGGTGTGACGGACGGGGCAAAGGGTTGAGAAGTGGAGGGAGGGGCAACCGGTAGAGGGCACACGCCAGGACAGGCGTGGGAAAGTTGAGAAGTCTCGCGAGAGTGGAGGAGAAAACTCTCACTAGGGACTTTGAAGTTGGACGCCAACTATCGCGAGACCTTAAAAGAGCAGCATCACTGGTGGCTTCTCGCCCAGTCTCGCCTCCCTCCTTACTAGAATAAAATTCCCACGGTTGTATATTTACCACACCGATGCAGGGAAAAAAAGAAGAAACTGCTAAAATAACTCGATGAATTGATTTATTAACCTTTATTAAATATTATTTTCAAAGTCAGAATATGTAAAAATTACATTTCTAAAAGTTTTAAAAAATGTTGGAATCAACTTGAACAGTACTAGACAAATCTTAGACAGCATTTGGATAAAATACACATTTATCATCATGTTTTTAAGGTTTGTTTAAAAAAAGTTCTTGTCTCAAATATACACATTGAGTGTGGATAAAAAAACAAGAGTTCTTTAAATTCAGGATATAAAACCTTATAGCTCTTTAGCTATTAATTTTCTGGAAGAAAAGGTAGTTCAGTGTATTATTTTTCACCTATTTCAACAGAAAAAAAAAAAACTGCCTCAGCATTTTTCATGATGTGAAACAAACTCCAAAACAAGTTTAAATCTTTATCTGACATTCTATACTTTCCCTACAACCCAGGATAATGTATGTTGCTTTTATAAGAATAAATAGTGTTATAGAACTCCTGTAGTAATCTTTTGACTTCATTTATAGCGTGAAGTTAGAAAACAAATGAACAAAATGGTTTTTTCCTGAATCAGTTTTTGGCAGGGCTTTCCATAATGCTTTAAAAGTGACCTATTTTTTCAAGAGGAGATTGGTATTTAGAGTAAGACATTCATGATTATGCAGTGTTTAAAAGACAAAAACAAATTGTACAAGAAAGGGAAAGATATTCATAAACTAACTACAAATAAAAGAGCTGAACTGGTGTGTCACTACTTTTGCCACAATTTTTGAATTTTCTCAGTTAATATCAAGCTGTTTTGACGTAAACAATGTCCCCTGCTTTCTTTGTGCGCTGTTGATCTATGTGGTCCTTCATTAAATTTTCCAGAAAATCTTCTTTCTGTAGAGAATGTAGGAGATAAAAATCCAACAGCAGGTTGCAAAAAGGTTCTGGATGAGGTGTTCGGTGTGGGATTGGCTGTTAATCATGCGCCAGCGGAAGGGGAAGTAGTCCTCAAACACTTCGTGACCGACGTACACAAGGATGGAGTTCATACCTGGAATACCACAGAAAAGTAAACAGCGGATTACAATGGTTCAACTTGAATTCTGACTCTATGAGAATAACTTGAATCTAAAATGTAAAAAAAATCAATTTTTAAGTTATCCACTTTTTAAAACCCATTCTATTTTTCTTAATTTTCTATTCATTTATTTTTTTTCTTCCTAGTGATCGGCATAATTATACTTATCCCATTTTCAGACAAATAAAAAAAAACTCTTTCTGTAGAGTTGCATGAGTCCTTTAGACATTCTTGAGTTGTGGGCAAAACTGATGGTGCTGCTGAGTAAGCCTTCCCACACTTCCTATCATCCATTTACTTGCACACTATCCCGCTGGCATACACGGAATCCTCAGAAATGCAATTTTAAGCTTAATTTTCTTATAATCTTTTTTATAGTTCTTGTTCATGAGAAAAATGCAACATGTTAAAAACACCGAAAACATTTTTCATTAGAGATGTTATTTAATCGTAATTTCAGAGGGAAGTACCACCCACTTCAAAGAAAATTATGTATTTGATATTTTTAACATGTTCCTCATGGGTACATATAAAAGAAATAAAGATTAAAACTAAATTTCTGAGTATTTCTTTATTCAAATAGGGATGAATAAAGAGCAGATTAAAAAAAATAATTTGAAAAAGCTCTCAGATTTGTGATACCGTTAGTGAAATGGGCGGGCCAAAGTCTCCTTGCTCCGGTCCAGACTGATGCATCCACTTGCTGACAAATAAATACATTTCTAGTTTCATTTTCCTAATCTGAGCTGTCATCTGGCTAAAAACTGTATTGCTTGATAACTCCAATATTGTTGCTTATGTTAGCTTGTAAGGGGCTGGAAGCTAGAGGGAGAGAGTGTAAACAGAGAGATGATGGGATACCGGCTGAGGCTTACTTCTGCTCCAACAGTCCCGCCCACAACTCAGAGGCAAATTTCTGATGAACTCCTCCCATGCAGCACAAACTATGTCAAAATTACACTTTTTTTTGTTTGTTGTCGTTTTTTTTTCCTTAACAGAGCATAATTATAACTAAAAGACCACTAGGAATGCTTTAAAATGGATGACTGGAGAGGAATTTGAAACATCTTCCTCTTGGCTAAAGGGCTTACCACAGGGGTCTCAAACTCGCGGCCCGCGGGCCATTTGCGGCCCGCAGGATGATGA
>NC_050512.1:21248669-21249944 GCF_002922805.2 Oryzias melastigma
ACCATTTCTTTACATCCACTGTGTAGTAGACCAGGACGAGCAGCACAAAAGCAAAGCAAGCCAATGTTGTCACATAAGAGAGTGACCTAGATAAGAAGCAAATCCAAACATTTACATTAATGCACACACCATCAAAAAGATTTGACAGCAACATGTTAATACATAACGTATTACTCTTTTAAATTCAAACTAACATTACAACTCAGTGGAAACTGGATGACTTTTTGACATGATTGCTTAACTACTTATATTCATGCTAATCTCATCTGTTTATAAATTCAACATATATTTGTGTCTTTAAGTGGTTCAATGGGTTAGTAATTGCACATAAGTAAATTTAGTAAAAAATGTACCTAATAAATTAGTTAACTAATAAAAAATGATCAACACTTTCTCAACTTAACCTTTCATAAACAAAAATTGGTCTCACTTTATGCTACAGATTTACAAAAACACCTAATTTGTGCAATTGCAATTTAAAATGTCTCTTAAAAAACAAAATTTGTTCATTTAAAAATCTAAAATTTCAATTTGCATTTTTTTTAATATAAAAATAATGTAACAATGATTTTTTTTTTGTTTAGTATAGTGTGGTATAGTGACAGCAATATGACAAGTCAGCAAACAATTCTGTTATACTTAGTCTGTGTGATAATAAACAGGATTATTTTTGCCCTTTAAAAACTGATTATCTTCCTTTTGTAAAACTGTGTAAATCATAACTGTTCTGAACTTCTCTGTGATTTATGGAACTGATGAATTGATTTTATGACTTATTTTCAAACCATAACAAAACAACTAATTACTTTGCATTAAACTTTGCTGAGAAAGTGACATTCATTTGTGAGCAGAACATTATTTCACACTAAATCCTTTTGAAGTTAATATGTGGATTGCATCTAAACTCCATAAAAAAATGAGTTCCTGATGTTTTCCACGTTTTCCATGAACAATGTTGACACCAGATAATCTTTTGATCTTTATATAGATGATAAACTCCATTCAGTAACATAGCTTAGGGGTCCATTTAGCCTTTTGATTTATAAAGTTTGTTTGAATGCAACAGCAAATTTCAAATAGGTTAAGATATATATTTTAGAACTGACAATAAAACTTACCAAAGGTTCTTGTTGACAGGGATGAAACCCCGATCTGTGGAACACGTGGTCAGAATGGCTGAAATGACTCCCTATGGAAAAAAGAGAAAAAAAAGGATTTTATTTGGCCAAAAAGGTGTGACTTGGATGTACTTTTGGAAATTTACTCAAAAAAAGT
>NC_050512.1:21249974-21253272 GCF_002922805.2 Oryzias melastigma
ATAAGCAAACATTTCAAGAAAAAAAGTCTTATTTTCTGTTTTGCAATGAAAATATTTTATCAATAAAGTTGTTTTTTTAACAAAATCATATTAGTTTGAGAAAACATGATGTAAAAACTAGATTTTTTCCTAAAATAGGAATTCTAGACATTCTAGATTTTTTTTACTTATTTAAAAAAAAAGTTCAAATTTTAAAATGTTTTACTTATTTCTAGGGGGGCTGTTTTTGTTGTGAATCAGCTCTATAAGATTTTCTTCATACCAGGATAAAAACATCTCCAGGTTCATGGTGTTATTAAAGTGCATGTTGCTTCTGTCTTAACACCTACATGTCTGTGCTCCACATCAGCTGCTGTGCTGTCACTTTCTACATCCTATTTCTTCTTTTTTATTTTTTTTTCAAGCCTAAACGTCTCAAAGAAGAGGAAGAAAAAAAGTCTCAAAAGTGACAAACGAGAACTGAAGGAAAAAAACGTTTTGTTTGTTTAGCATTTTTATAAAAAAATGTCAAAAATTGTTGTTTGTATAATTAACAATGAATTAGTCATTTCTCAAACAAGGAAATAAATGAAAGAAAATAATTTAAATCTTAATTTAAATTCAAGTTAAAAATAACTGTTTACAGTATTTACACAGTAATATCAAACTACTATTAACATTTTGCAAACTATAGACATTTTTCTCACCATGAAGAGACCCCATATGAGGAACCTTGACATGATGCTTGTAGGGAGATCCCGGTAGTGCAAGATAATTTTTCCAGCCTAAACACGAGGAGTTTGATTATTTTGATAGTCACATTTAACATAAAAATAATCATACAAACATAAAAAAAATGTACAAACCTGTAATCCAAGAAAAGCCATGAGGACAGAGTTGATGCTCCCGAGAACCCCCTCCGGGTCATACGGCATTTGAGTGAAATAAATGACCTAAATCAAAGAGAAAAATGTACATATTTAAACGTACGAGATTCATGTAAGCATAAACATATTCTGGTGCAAAAAAAGTTATATTCAGAAATTAGTAGACAGTATTTTTCAGACTTTAAGTCACTCTGGAGTATAAAGTTGAAGCAGCCAAAAAATAAATAAATAAATAAAAAATTATCATAAAAAAACAAAAAATCATGTTTATAGTTGCACTATTTGGAGAAATTTATCAAACAAAATATGGGAATAAGAACGGACATTTTATCTTAAACGGTAAGTCATAAGAACGGAAGTCATAACAATAATAGCCTGAATATCACTACCGTAACACACTGATGCTTTTTTAAAATTCACACATAAATCACACCCTTGGCCAAACTATACAAAAAAAACAACTTATACTCTGAAAAATACAGTATGTATTTCAACAAAAAGTCTAGAGATGTTTCAAACCCGTGATGAGGGAGTCTGGTAGATGTGTTTTTCTCCCAGCAGCCAGCGGTCGATAAAACCAGCAGCTCCGCCGGTACAGTTGGTGTACAGGCCCATATCTCCAATCCCGCCTGGCCCGAGATATCCTCTGCACCACAACGAGAGGAAGAGAATTCACTTTTTCTAGGATGAACGCTGTTTATATATCATCAATGACACTTTTTTTTTTCCTGGCTTAGATTGAAGGACTCACGTTGGGCAGTCGGGTACAGGAAGAAGGAAAGTCATGGACAACCAGAGAACTTCCAGAAGAAGCACGACCACCCAGGCTGGCCAGTACAGCAGAACGTCCAGGAAAGGAGACCACCACGCATCCTATGAAGCACAGACTCTCGTTAACACTACACCTATGGTGCTACAGTCATGAAATATGGGCGAAGGTTCACTTTTAGATGATAATGTCAAATACACAAAAAGATTTTTTGACATCTTTCCAATAAAAAATAAATAAACAAGATTTAAAATAACTGCAAAAGTACAATAAAAATATATTAATTGAACTTTTGTTCCGATTTAGGGGTAAAAATTTGTTTCTCTGCTATTTTATTCTTTAAGCAAATTCAAGGAATTTAGAAATTATAGACATGGGCTACAAATAAAAGGCTATTTTTTCAGTTTTTTAGTTTTTATTGTAATCCAGAATCGGAAAGATGAATCAAAAGTTTGCACATTTGAAACTGTCCAAATATTTTGAATAAGTCACTTGTTTTCAACTTTAACTTTAAGATTTTTTTTCATTTAAAATCTACTTTTTTATTAGGTTTTATTGATGAAGTTTAAATCTTCACGATATTACAGTTTTTTTATCACATTCTCAGCTTCAGCTTTCATTTCTGTTTTTTTTTTTTTTTTAATAAAATTTGTATTTTTAGCTTCAGAGTTATGGAGGGTTTTTTTGTGTGTGAAAGTAGATTCTTGCAAGTTCACATCCGCCATCTATATGTAAACACAGGTCAACCCAAATTTCGACTTTCACTTCCAGAATTCTTATGTTCACACGTCGAACGCAAGTTTTTAAGTTCGGTCGTGGACTCTACATTTAAATCAGGGGTTCATTCATTGCATGCTGGAAGTTCATTTCAACCAGTTGAACTTCTTGACTGATAAATTTCGTAAAACGCTGAGCTTTGACCAATCAGGGTCTAAGCTTTGGTAGAGACACATGGGCAGGGGAATAAAGTTGTGAAAGAAAGCAAATTCCAGAATTTGCACCGCTTTGATTTCACATTAAGCCACTGTAGGTGGCAGACAATCACCAGTAGAAAAACAAAAGTATAAGTATAAGTATAAGTATAGTATGTATGAGATATATTGGTGAATGTGCTACATGATTTTACTAAACTATTTTGGAAGTAGTTAAAAATATATTTCTGTTTAGTGATAAATGAAGGAGAAGCCAAGCTTCCAGCTTACTGTTTGGAGGATGTCCAGATGACCTCTCGCCACCATTAAGTCCAAACTGGCAACGACCAGGTATGAGAAGGCAAGTCGCTGCAGCACGCCAGGTATCCTCAAGTTATCCCAAGACACTGTGACGCACAATCAAACAAGCAGCTCTTACAAACTCACAAAAAAAGGAAAGAAAGCAATAAAATGTATATAATTTGAGACCACATTTTATTTAAAATATTCAACATTTATTTTAAAAAACACCATCCTTACGTGCACCCTGGCAGTAGTTTGGGTTGATGATGAAGACGCCGATGAGGAAGAGCTGGATGCTCCTCCATACTATCTTCCTGAGCAGAGAGCCTCGGGTCAAGCCGGCGCGCAACAGGGAGTTGACAGACAGAGCGATGGACGTGCCCATGATGAACACAAACCTGGAAAACAGAAGAATTAAGAAAAAAAAAGTATTTCAGCAAAAAAAATCT
>NC_050512.1:21253346-21262176 GCF_002922805.2 Oryzias melastigma
TTTTTATGTGTCCACTAATCAGCAAAAGGAAATTTAAAAAAAGAAAGAAAAATATTCTAGTCTTCAGTTTATTGTCTTATTTAATTATAATTTTAAGTTAAAAAAAATAAGGTTTTGGTTTAAAAAAAGTTATTTTCTAATCCATTAAACTTTAATAATGAGTAAACATATTTTTTGCTTCTTTTTTTTCAAACAAGTTATGTAAAAATTGTTTTAATAACAAAGAAAATGAGCTTTTTTTTCTTTAAATGTTATTAACAAAAAACATGAATTATAACCACATTAAATTGAATATTGAATATAATCTACATCTTATGAATTATAAATAGAATCAGTTTAGGAAATAAGAAGTGATATCCTCTAGCCTACCAATGATAAAAAACATTTGTTCAGTCATTTTCTTTTTTTTTTTAATCACTCAAAAACTACAATTCCCATAATCCCACCCCTTTACTTCTGGTATTATTGAAAATGCCCAGATGTCTTCTGTTGTTACCAAAATGATTCATTTCAATAGTATGCAGTAATTTTGAGAGATTGAGATTAATCTGGAGGATTTTCCACTCAATTACTTTATGGTTCTTCTACACAGAAAAAAATAAATATATTTTATACAACAAAATCTGTTTATCAAAGCTATAAAAACTATTTAAAATATTCCTTAAGCTAAACTTACCATGGAAACACGAGATCAGCCACTGTAAGACCTAGAAAGTTAAATAGGAAAAACGAAAACCTAAATAACAAAAGAAAAGACGGTACAAATAAACGAGTTATGATCTTGGTGAAGCTCACCATTCCAGCTTTCGTGTCTGAAGAACCAGTATCGTCCTCCTCCATAGTTTACAAACACCATAATCACTAAAGAAATGCTAACAAGAAACCACAAAAAGTATTCATTTTATGAAAACTTCAGCAGAATGTAATTTAAAAAAACAGCTAAAACTACACTTTTTGAAGAATCGTGTTCCTTGAGGCTGAATCTTAATGTGGGGAAAAGTTACAATTTCTATATCAGCTGATTTATGTGACACTATTGTGACAGTCATATGAAAAAATACCAACAAATTAGACAAAGATGGGAAGAAAAAAAAAATCCCCGACAGGCTGACGGTGATAATTACCCTCTGAAAGTATCCAGAGATCGAAGCCGTTTGCTGGGACTCTGAGGAGGAGGAAGGATGTTGTCAGTAATCGGGGCGTCAGTCCGAGGAGAGCCGAGTTCCTGAGGGACCCAAGTCGAATTAAAAAAAAAAAAAACACTTTCTTCTAGAATACAAGATATTTATACAGTCAACGAGAGATTTAAGCAGTGTCCTTCATGACTCTCTAATTCCCAAAAGATTATATAGCGTGGGACTTAGACGTAATTTAGACATGCTGATGTTTTCTTTTTTTTAACAGAAAAGATGATGCCAGCCATTTACCAAAGTAAAAAATTAAACTTTCTGCTTTAAGAAGCTCCAGCTCCACCACTCACCGAGTTGATGAGTCTCTCAGTCTCCATGGATCCACCGATTCGGATGGCGAAACGCTTTACTGCGTCAAACCTGGACAAGGAATGATTTCAGGAATGAAGGTGCTAGCAGTCATTCTACCACTAAACGTGTCATTTTTAGTTTATATGTCTTCAAACAGCTTAAATTCTTCAAAAAATTGCAACAAACGACAATTTTGCCTGTGATTAAAGTAGATTCACTGGTAATTCTCAAAACAAGTTCCAAAATACAGAAAATAAAATATTTTTCCCTTGTTATAGATGAAAAAAACCTACCAATAAAATTAATAGAATCAGTCTTGATTGGTTAATTTGAATATGTTGAGATCTTTTAGGGTGATATTAAATCTTGAAATTAGCTATAAACATTTAAATGTAGGTCTATTGCTCTAGTAATTGGAAAGAATGTGTCTTAAAATAAGCATGTTTTATCAAGAAAATAATTTTATATCGGGGCTGCACGGTGGCGCAGTGGTTAGCGCTCTCGCCTCACAGCGAGAAGGCCCCAGTTCGAATCCCGGCTGGGACCTTTCTGTGTGGAGTTTGCATGTTCTCCCCGTGCATGCGTGGGTTTTCACCGGGGACTCCGGCTTCCTCCCACCGTCCAAAAACATGCTTCATAGGTTATTTGGTGACTCTAAATTGCCCCTAGGTGTGAATGTGAGAGTGAATGTGTGTGTGATTGGGGCCCTGCGACAGACTGGAGACCTGTCCAGAGTGTACCCCGCCTTCGCCCCTCAGCAGCCGGGATAGGCTCCGGCAACCCAGCGACCCCGAAAGGGACACAGCGGTTCGGAAAATGGATGGATGGATGGATAATTTTATAACTTTTAAATTCTTATATTTATTAATTTTCCCAAAAATATATCATATTTTAAGCCCTACAACAGTCCAATTATTCATAATTGTTTGTTTGATTTTGGACATTCTTGTTTGTTTATGAATGTGTGCTGCTTTTAAATATCCTTCAGGATTAATAAAGCTCTTAATCTATTCTTTTGCCTTATTTATTTTAAAGAAAGAACAGAATTTATTTTTTGGGGATAAATTTGTCTTAAAAATTATGAGTCAAAAATAAACTTGAGTGTTTTGAATAATCTGATCCAGAAATATCTAATTTTAAGCAAGACATTTAATGAAACAAGTTTTTTGTATTTCACATAATTAAAAAATGACATTAATGATAACAATTTGTATTATTTTACAATTTTATCAAATGTTTTACTCTAAATTGCCTTAACTCAAGTCATTACATCTCACTGAAAAGTTCATAGATAGTTTTGTTTTAAATTAAGTGTCATTTAAACTAGAAAAACTCAGTGAGACTTTTTGTTTTTTCAGTGTATTTTCATTTTGTTTTCGCAATATGGTTGAATTCGTTTTTTTTTCTGCAACTCATGCAAAGAAGGAAGAGAATGAGGTCTGAAGTCGATGTTAGAAGGAAATATGAAAATATGAGTAATCAAAAATCAGCAGGCTTAAACAGGTTTGATGCTTTATGTAAGACTAATTATCTCAATGATGCAGGATGGCATTTAGATCAGCTGATACGGAAATGCATCTGGAATGAGGTTGACTTTGTGGTCTATTAAAACTAATTCTATACACGATTACAATGACAATGAATAGGCAATAACAATATAGTGTTGATAATCAGTTACTGTGCATTTTTCCTCTTTATGTGTAATAAACTGCTTTAAATAAGTCCCTGAACACTTTAGTTCAGATGTGAGAAAGAAAATTAACTTACCTCATTATTCTTTTTCCAACAGCAAACATCAAGGCCAGTCCGACAAAAACAAAAAAAGCCACCAAAATCGCTGTGAGAAAAGAAAAGTTTCATGAATTTAGCAGCCACCCAAACAACATTAATCATGCGATCCAAGTTTATAGAGGTGCTAAACTCACGTATGTAGTTGTTTACCGGGACGGCGTCTGTCACAATGGAGCAATTGACCTGATCTGAGCCGTTCAGATTTTTCATCCATAGAGTGTAGTTCCCATGTTCACCAAAGTGGAACTGGACACTGGGAAGAAGAAAGGAAGCCCAATGAAAATGAGGTAAACAAAAAACAACTTTAAAGTCACACTCTGATCATCTTTTGACTGATTGTAAAAGCATTTCCAGTTGTCTTTTAATTATGATTATGCCGTTTTAAGACTAAATCACAAAAAATCTGTGTGGTTTTCTAGGACATAGTTTCTGCTGAACAGCTGTACTTCGTTAGAAATCAGAAGTGTTCCCATCAGCCATCTATGTACATGCTCTCCTGCTAGCTTAGAGCCCCTCACGACCCCAACCTAACATTAGCGGTGAATCAAAACTGGTGAGCATAGTGATATAGTAGCTATCCAACCGTATAGTTCTAAGACAGATTCCAGCTAAAGACATAGATGTCTCAATTTGTTATCAAGTGGAAGCATCAGAATGAAGCGAAGCTTGCAAAAATTATTTTCAGAGTTGTAAAGACAATCTTTTTTAAACTGCATTTTGTTTTCTGCTACAGAAATGCAATTTTAAGCTTCATTTTCTTATTTTTTTTGTTAATTACTTAAAAAAACATCTCAAGCTTTAAAAAGCTAAAATAAATTTAAAAATTCCCACTTAACTCTACAGGAAAATACATTTATTTCTCATGAAAGTTCTTTTCCATTAGACAATTCATGTAAAGTCACATAAAGAAACTAGTTCGGGAGTTTGGACATCCAGATCACTCATTTGTTAGACCGGAGGCTCTTTTACTCCTCCATTGTGGCTCTCTGGTTAAAGAAAAATAAAAGTTAGTGTAAAGTAAAGCGTAAAAAAAAAGTAAATATACCAACTTTATTTAACTAATTCACAAACAGTTGAAGAGCAATACATATCCCTCCACAAGGTTTCTTACTATGGTAGCTGTAATCCTCCATCAATCCTTCATGGTTAACCAATGTCAGCTTTTTTTTGCTCCATGTACTACAAAAAAATCAATTGGATGTCAGCAAAAAATGATACTTAAGGTTAACTAGGTTATAAGGCAGATTTCTTTTTTATTTTTGCACAAATTAAGGGATTTTTATGTGTTCCTTGTGGTTAAAAAACTTTAAGAGTCTCTTAATTGGCTCTGCTTTCTATGTATTTAGTTAGATTTATGAATTTGTAGCTGAGATGCACCACAAATTGTAAAATTATTTTATGTTACCATTGACATTACACTACCTACTATTAACTTGCTGCATTGAGATGATTCTATGTAGCACAGGGTGTCTTTTATTTTGAAATTAAGTCATGCAAACCTCTCTCAAAACTACTTCATTTTACAAAAAAAAACATGTATTTTTAGTTTGTTGTTTATATGCTGAAAAACAATAATTCATTCATCCTAATAATAACAATAAAATAAATAAAAATCAGCGTCTAATTTATCTAAAGGTAAGACTTTGTGGTGAAAAATCGACCTGAATAGCTCTTTAAGAATTGAAGGTTCTGCTTTGGTTTTAGTATCAAAACTAGAGACTTTCATATGAATGTTTGGTTCTGAGCAGAGGTTAAATTTAAATACACTTTCAGCTCAAATTAGCTGCATTTATTGTCACATAAAGTTAAATATTTACTCACTTGCAAAGCTCATTGTTGTTGCTGGTATTGTTGATCTGTAGCGTCACTTCATGCTGCGTGCTCACAGTGAAGTTGGCAGAACTCGGCTGGCCAGGGCTGGACGCTCCATCCACCGCTCCGAGTTGCTGATACAAACACTGGCAGATGAGGGGAACAAAGTTCTTAGATGACAGGAAGTTTGCAGTTTTCTCTTCTGAGGAAATAAGAAGACCTGCAGTGTGATCACCTGGTAGCAGCGCTCCGACTTCCATGAAACCAATACACTGGAGTTCAGCTCGTTGCTGACTGTCAGCAGCGCCTGGTCCATCTTCAAAGCGAAGTTCTTCCGATGATGAGCAGCAACTGGAGAAAGAAATGACAGGAAGCAGAGATCAGCTGAGACCCAATAACAAATGCTTCTCTGTCTGTATGAAAATGATGATACAACCTTTGACCTTCTACCAAACCAGAATTAATTAAACAGCAGTTATTTAACAAATACAGTATGAATCTACATTACTGTCATGTGTATATTTAAAAACTAATGCGCATGTGCAGATGAGGAAAAACTTAAATCTGCGTCTTTATTAAAACTAAAGTCAACAGGATTATTCGATCATTCTTACAAAGCTGAATGAAAAATTAGAGGGGAAAAAAATAAGTTCAACCAAACCTTACAGTCGAAAACTATAATCCACACTGGAGTTTAATCGTCCAGTTTGACTACAAGCTAACTTTGAAGCTGCTAACCATATCATCGTCCGGGGGGAAAGAAAAGCATGTGAGCTGCTGCTGCTGATATATGGCTGCAGAGGCGGTGGTCACATGCTGAACTAATCCATGAAATACCCCCCAAGAGGGAAATTCAAAAGACTAAAGCGCTGTCACATATTTGTTCACTTCCTTGCTGTTAGCTAACATGCTATACAGGTTTTATAGGAAAATAAACGCCATTATACCAGTTTTTGGTTGTTTGTTTACAATAACAGTCGTGGTAAATAAATATTTGAGATAATTCACGAGTTTACGGTATCCTTAATCTCAATTTACGTACTTAAAATCTAAAGCTTAAATTGCGTTTTAGCAATATTTCGTCACTTTTGGTTCTTCTTACTTACATTTCGACTCTGCCGTAAGTGGTGCAACAAAAACAGCTACAAGTAAAGCTATCATAGCAATGCTATATATGTTATTATTCTCTGGTTGTGTCATGTCCCTTCTCTTCGTTAGCTTCTCCCCTACAACTGAAGAATTTGTTTTGTGTTTTTCTTTGGCTCCTTTTTTCCCATAGTGAATGCCAATCTCCTTTTTCCTTCCTTGTTTTGACATTGTAGTGAAAGCACGGAGGGCCAAAATACTTATGAAGGTGCGGGACTCTATTTAGGTTGTTTAATTATTAACACACCAGTTTCAAATGTGTATAAGAATTTTTTTTACCAACATTATTATTCCCCGAAGTGTATTTCACATAACTCAAAACATATATACTACATTTTTTAAATTTCCTTTTTCTAACTTGTTTTCAGTCTTCTGTCTTCCTGGCTATCATGCTAACAGCTAAAGCTTCATTTTACGCATGCGCATGAAAAGAATCAGGCCTTTGAATCGATGACCGATTCAAATCTACTACGCCCTACTGGCTCACTTTTACAATGGCAGACAAATTAAATGCCCAGAAAAGGTAAGTTACACTAAAATCTAACGATAGAACAACTGATTTAAGTATTAATAAATAAACATTACGCCACAACAGTCAAATTACTGTTTAAGCTAATTTGTTTAAGCATCCTGTTAGCTACATATGCTAATATTTACAAACATCTCTTTTTGTGCAGCGTCAAAATAGCCGCTGGAGCTGTAGTTTGCGTTGAAAGTGAAATCAGAGGAGATGTGACTATTGGTGAGATGTTTTGGAATGTATTACTATCTAGTAAGTTCAGATCAACGTTGTTTACACGCACTTATAACAACTGTTTCCAGGTCCCAGAACTGTTGTCCATCCGAAAGCCCGAATCATCGCAGAGGCAGGACCCATAGTGATCGGGGAGGGCAACCTGATCGAAGAGCAAGCTCTGATCATTAACAGGTTTGCTTCTATTTGTAGTTGTAGTTTTATGCCACAATTAACTGTGATGGTTTATGTATTCTTCAGTTACCCAGAAAACATCACACCAGATTCTGAGGTGGAACCAAAGACAATGACCATAGGGATCAACAATGTATTTGAAGTTGGCTGTGGTATCCTTTCAATGACCTTTGCCACTAATCTATTACGACTGAACATAAAAGCAACACATTTGCCTTGACCAACCACACAGTATCACAAGCCCTAAAAATCGGTGACAACAATGTGATCGAATCCAAAGGTGAGTTCTGACCAATTGGGTGAAAAAGGAATTTCAGATCCGTATCAAATGTCCTCTGCCTTTTTGTCCAGCTGACGTTGGGAGGAATGTGATCCTCACCAGCGGCTGCATCATCGGAGCCTTCTGTCAAGTCAACACCTGCGAGGTCATACCTGAGAACACGGTCATCTATGGCTCTGGATGCATGAGGCGGGTTCAGACAGAAAGACCTCAGGTCAGGTTTGTTTGTGTTCATGCAGCAACATAATCAGCGCACTGCAGCTTGTCAGACAACTCCTCACTCAAAGTGCTGTTTGGCTTGATCACTCACACAGCAATATCTCATTTGGATATTTCCAAGCCATAACAAGCACTTTATGCTAACTGGTTCTAATGACTTCCAGCTACTATTTTGACTCAAACTTTAAAGAATAGGGGTGTATCTAAAGGTTAAACTAGCTATAAATAGGTGACCAAGTTATGGTATAATGACAAGTGTTATTTACAGGTAAAAAGTCACTTTACTCCATAGAAACACCTTTGATGTCCCACTCTGATTATGTATTTTAAAAGTGTAAATTTTCACATTTTTAGCAAAAATCTGTCAACTTCTAGGACATAGTTTCTGCAGAGTAGCAGGAGTTCATCAGAAATTTGTCTCCGAGTTGTGGGTGGGACTGTTAGTGTGAAGCAACCCCACCGTCTCTTCCCCTCCCTATTGCTGAGAGTTTTTACAGCCCCTCATAACTCCGACCTAGCATTACCAGGGCAACAGAAATGGCGAGCAGTATTGGAACTATCCAGTCGTACGGTTATGAGACCCACACGGATCTAGTCGTCTACTAGTGGATGTATCAGAAAGGGGGCGGAGCATGGGGCTTTTGACCCACCAGCTTATTTTTTTACTTCACAACTAAAATCTTTTTTCAGACTGCATTTTTTCATCTGCTCCTAATTGACAAAAAGTTAAACAAAATTTAAAAAGAAACTCAAATACAATTTTAAGCTTAGTTTTCCTAATATATGCCTCGGTTATTGAATTAAACTTTATTCATATACCACGTTACAACTTCCTATTAGGGTACCCAAGTGCTTCACAATAAAAGAAAGTGTAAAATTAGGCAAACTAAGAATTAAAATTAAAAACAACATACCACTACACAAAGAAATTAGCAATAAAATGCATAAAAGACCAATAAGAATGCAGTAAAACAAATAAAATAGAATGCCATATGCCAAACTACAGAGTATTGAAAGACATTCTAAAATGTTAAGTTTTTAGTTGATTTAAATCTGTTGGAATGTTATTCCATAACTGAGGGCCGGCAATGGAAAAAGCACGCTCACCCCAGTGTTTCTGCTGTGACCTGGGCACATGAAGCAGACTTTATACCTCTAGAATGGCGTCGGACA
>NC_050512.1:21263022-21267579 GCF_002922805.2 Oryzias melastigma
ACCGCCTCTTCCCCTCCCTATTGCTGAGAGTTTTACAGCCCCTCACAACTCCAACCTAGCATTACCAGGGCAACAGAAATGGCGAGCAATATTGGAACTATCCAGTTGTACGGTTCTGAGACCCACACGGATCTAGTCGTCTACAAGTGGATGCATCAGAAGGGGGCGGAGCACAGGGCTTGATACCCACCAAACTTATTTTTTATGCCACAAGTAAAACCTTTTTTCAGAATGCATTTTTTTCATCTGCTCCTAATTGACAATAAGTTAAATAATAAAAAAAAACCTCAAATACAATTTTAAGCTTAATTTTCCTAATATATGCATCAATTATTGAGTTCAACTTTATTCATATAGCCCTTTACAACTCCTATTAGGGTACCCAAGTGCTTCACAATAAAAGAAAGTGTAAAACTAGACAAATTGAGAATAAAATTAAAAACAACATACCACTACACAAAGAAATTAGCAATAAAATGAATAAAAGACAAATAAGAATGCAGTAAAACAAATAAAATAGAATGCCACAAACTACAGTCTTGAAAGACATTCTAAAATGGTATGTTTTAGTTGACATTTAAATCTGTCGAGGTCCAATATCAAGTGCAATTCCACAGGAATGTTATTCCATAACTGAGGGCTGGCAATGGAAAAAGCACGCTCACCCCAGTGTTTCTGCTGTGACCTGGGCACATGAAGCAGACTTTATAACTCTAGAATTGCGTCGGACAGTTAAAAGCATCATCATCACAAAAATTCCACAAGAACACGTTAAAAATAGTTTTCACTCAACCAAATTTTATTATTAAATTGAACTTTTTGTTGTTTATAGGATCAGTACTTTTAGGCCAATAGCTAATATAATAGTTAAAATATGACCCAAACAACATGCAATTGGAATTTTGTGTTTTCTTAAAGACTTCCTCCAATAAAAATCATGTTTTTAATATGTTCTTGTAGCATTTTTTTCACGATAGAGTACATGCATAAAGAAAATTAAGCTTAAATTGCATTTCTGAGTATTTCTTTAGTCAAATCGGGGTGAATCCAGAGCAGACGAGAAAAACGTTTGAAAAAAAAAACAAAAAAACATTTAAGTGTGACATTGAACGTACACTGACAAGCCACAAGCTTCCTGCTCCGCTCCATTCCGATGCATCCACTTGCAGACAAATAGATCCATGAATGTCTTCGTTTTCCTCTTCGGTTGGTTGGATGTTTAAACCCTAGACGACACTAACTGAGTACGTTCTTGTTGCAGCCCCAGACTCTTCAGCTGGATTTCCTAATGAAGATTTTGCCCAACTACCACCACTTGAAGAAAACAGTTAAAGCAGGCCAGACGAGCTAGAAGTGGCCATTGCACATCCTAAAAGTTGACTTGTAAATGCCTGACTAGCTTCAATCATGCAAACTGTATATAGATCGCAGTGATGTTTTGTACTCTAAAACCAAAACATTCTCCCTCTGCACGCCACCGTGTGATGCGCTCTTTCCTAGAAATAAAGGATTTACAGCAAAAATGTTGCATTCGTTTGACCTCTCTCACCTTTGGCAGTTTTATTGAACAGCAAATATTCAAATAATATTCAAAGAAATGGGTCCAAAGTTAATCCAGCACTCCACAAAGCTCAGAACTAAAAGCATTGAAATATTCTACGTTTTACCACGACAGGAAAAATGTCTCACACCGGGTGAAACACAAATGTAACGCACTTTAATAAACCACTAGAACATATTGCAACTCATTCAAAATAAACCATCTTCGCTATGTGGTAAAGAAAATGAGAAATATTGACTCATTACAGCCTTTCTTAAAGGGTTTTGGTGTCCACAAAGACGTCTGCGCTCTTCCAGTGTCTCTCAGTTGATCGATACAGTTAGATTTCACTACACGCCTGCTACTGGTTTCATGTAATGACAGATCACTGAAGAGAATACAAGCAGAGAATAACACGTTTGTTTTAAGCCATCTTGCAGATCCTCCTGAGCTGCTTCATTTCTTTCCAGGCACACCATCAGAGTAGTCCTCCAACACTCCAGCCAAGTGGTTGTTGTGAGTTTTGAATTGTCTCTTTCTCTGCCCGGATTGCTTCTTTTTCTTTTGAACTGTCATCTGCAGAGAGAACGACATTCAGATGAAGGATAAATGCTTGTTTTAGTACAAGAAGTAGGTTTGTTTTAAGGTTTTTGAAGAGGAAAAAACACGAACCACTTTCTTTGGTCCCGTTTCCTGCATGGAGGAGATGCCTTGTTTCTTCAGGTACTCTTCAATTTTCTCTTCATCTATGGAGTCTACAGGAACACTCCTCCACAGCTTCTGGAATTCTGCAAACAAGCCATCAAGATGTGCAACCAGAAAGAATAGAACATCTACAGCCATCAGAATTACAGGACACGGCTTCAACTGATAAATCTCTGATTATTATCTAATATTTAACGTTATCTGAATTTTCAAACTTTATTTAAACTTTTTCCTAAAGTCCCAACAGAAACTAATGTTTTTGAAGAACAAAAGACGTTGACGGAGAGTTGAGTCATTTAAAATTAACAGATGGTTGTGTTTAAAGAAAATTGAAATAATTTATGCTAAACAGGAAATTGTCACTCTGTATTCAAGTATAAAACCCTTTGAAGTTTTACTTATTTGCTGCTCGGGTTTGCTTTTTTTCAAATAAAAAATATCGAAAAAAAAAGAGTGTATATCAGAAATTTTGTACAAATAAATCACTGGCCAAGTCAGAGTTGGATGTGACACATACAAAAAATTTAAAAAATACTTTTTTTCCAAAATGGCGGCTTTTCTGTTGATTTATCTCCATAGCAACTATTTTATTTTTGGGTCACCTGGAGGTGACAAAGAGATGTATGTAATTTTTAGAAGAATCTGCAATAGTACATTTTTGTATTTCCTTAGCAACAGAGGTTTTTTGTGAATCACACCCACGTTCTTAACATGTTCATAGCGTATGTTATGTTGTTTTGTTCAGTTTGAGCCAGGGATTACATTATATATATTTTACATTTTCACAATATTCTGGTAAAAAAATATGCAAGTGACAGGGGAACGCCATCTTTTTTTCCAAAATGGTGGCTTTTCTGTTGGTTTATCTCACTAGAAACCATTTTATTTTTGAGTCGCCTGGTTAAATAAACATATTGTTACACTTAAATATGCTGGAGGCATTAAAACACAGAGGACGACTCACCTTCGTCTACTGTAAACTGGCAGTGTTTGTCGTTGTAGAACAGGATCTTTTTCTTATCGGGTCTCGTGACAAAGATGATCTGATCCCCCAAAGCCTTTAAAAGGTCATTTTCATCACATTAGTATTGTAGCGTCCACTCAGTGACCATTTATCAAACATTGTTTGCCATCATGATTTAGCATCAATTATTGATGCTTTTGACCTTGATGGCCTTGGCCGAGTTGGGGAGCCCCTCCTCCACGTCGTCCAGCAGCACTCCTCCCAGACCCAGCTGGTCGTGTTTGTCTAGCAGCCTCAGTAAGGCCTTCTTGTCTTTCAGGTTGTACTTGGGTTTGAAGCCGTAAGTTCCGTCTCGAACCTCGATTTTTGGATTGTTGACCAACGCCTGAAATGACATTTATTTTACATTCATGCCATAACATTTATAAAAAAATATATATAAATTCAAAAAGTTTGAATTTCTGTGAATATAAGTAAACAGCTTGCAATTTATGATGTTTATTACTCTATGTGTGTGAGGGTGTGTGTACGTGCATCGGTTCCATCTTGTCTGCAGCCAGGACATTTTTCCAATATTTTTTAAAAAGAACTTCCTCTGTGTCAAGACCTCTTTTATGAAAATAACTGATTTTCAGCCGCAGCAATTAAAAAACTAACTGAAGTTGCAGTCTTGTAGCTCGGATGCTTATGAAACGTTTCTGAAAGGCCTCACTGTGACACCACCATGGTCACTCGAGGACTCGACTGAGTCCTAAATGCTGCCGCTAACACTTGGCAGCACACTCTCACCAGGTGTGTCCAGGTAAAAGAGCTCATCTTGGGCTAAGATGATCAGCAAACTCACCTCTGTCATGAGCCAGTGCTTCTGTTTCATGCTGATGTCCAGAAGTTTGGTCTCATCCAGGATCTCATCCAACGTCAGGAAATGTGTGTCCCCATTCTGATGTCTGGTCTGTAATTTGACACCAAAACAAATAAAAAAATATATAATATATGTCTTTATTGTAAAGCCTCTTAGTTCAAAGGCAGGCAGTAAATCTCTCCATTGATTGCGTCTCTTGGAGCACCTCAGAATCAGTGCATTCAACAGATGGCTCAAAGAACACAAAGAGAGAATCTGTCGACTGAAGTGTGAGTTCAGCAAACGGGTGAGTCAGATGGCGAGATTGACACGGACCGCCGTGGTCGTTTCCAGAAAAGCAGCACACCAAACAAGCTGTTTATGGCGCAAAAGAAGGGGCGAATGCTTACAAACACTGAGTCACGGCAGTTTAAGCAGGAGAGTCACGTTTTTACTCAGCTTGTACGGAGAGCACAACGAGGTTAAATCGCCAACAATGATGCTAAA
>NC_050512.1:21267745-21269434 GCF_002922805.2 Oryzias melastigma
TTAAAATAAAGATTTATTAATGTCATGGTTAAGATTAAAATTGATTTGGCAAACACATATGAAAACATCAGCAAGAAAACATTATCAAAGACTGACCTCTTTCATTTTTTTATCTATTTTAAAAGCGTTCTCAGCTTTCTTTTGATTATGATTATCGCATTTTTAGCCAAAATAAAAAAAAAAAAGTTTTTTAGAACAGTTTCTCAAAGGTCGTGGAGAAATTACCCTTTAGAAAAACAGCTGACACATCAGTCCCATTTCAATGCATCAGCTTTATTTAAATAAATCTAACCGAACTTAAAAGGTAACCTAACAGCAAAAATTGAGGCTGACTCCACCCACAGCCGAAATGTGAAAATCCAGTCAGAGAGGTGGGGCTGGGGAACAGGACTGTTGTCATTACTGGAGCTGCAGATGTGGAACTTAAATGGTTTGACCAATCAGGAAATTCAAATGTAATACCACGGTTCAACCTGTAGGGCGCAGCACACAGACAGTTTTTAACTACATTTTCAAGAATTAAACACATTTATTTACATTTTTCAAAAAATTTGGCAAAGACCAACAGAAAAAAACAAAAACTACGAAGTCCAAGACTATCTAGTGCCCTGGATTTTAAAAGCAGTTCAGACACCATTCTCACTACTTTACTTTCGTTGGCTAAACGTCGGATATGACGTCACAGATTTCAGGAAGTGAAAGTCGAATCAAAAGGAACATTTCATGACGTCTATTTATAAATCCACTGTGTTCTGATGATGAAAATGAGGATTGTTTATTAAAAAAATATGTTTATTTCGTAAAAATTGTTCCACCGCAATGCATTATGGTCTATACTCGCTATTTTAGTGAGCATGATGCATGCTAGCTTTTCGCAAAGACTTCAGGAACATTTCTAGTGCACTCGACTTTGGAATAGTCGATTTGGACAACACTAGAAAATGGCGAAGAAATTCAGACATAGCCTATTTATTTACAGGTTAATGCATCAAAATGGAGTGGAGCTTGTGGCCCGCCCACATTTTTTCTACAACACAAATACGATCTTTTTCAATTGGCATATTTTCATCTACTTCTGATTCGCTACAATGTGAATAAAAGAATACTCAAAAAGGCCATTTTAAAACTAAATTTTCAAAATAAAAGTCCTCTGTCAACAGCAAAATGCCACAAGAACACATTTAAAACTTCAAAAGCTATTTTTTTTTATTCCAGTGGGTCTTAAAAAAAGGGTCCTCTTTTGTTTTTTACATTTCAAAAAACAATGTATTTGCTTTTATTTTACCTTTTTAAGCCATTGCTCTGATATGACATGAATATTAGCCAGATCTGTTTCTTAAAAACTGAACGACTCGTGAATGATTCAGGCTGTGAGCAGGAGCCTCTGCAGCTTTAAGCTGCTCAGGAGGCGGGACGTTAAGACGATGACAAGTCAGCTAACAAATGGAGATGAGGCGGAGGTAAAGAAGAGGTGGCGGGGGTGTTCAGCTGCAAGGAGTGGCGAAAGAGGAGGAGGAGTGCATGGGGACGACTGAGAGCGCATGACCGAACCCAAGACGAGTGCAAGCTGAGAAGAGGGGAATACCGACAGACAGGTGGAGCAGAGAAAAGAGGAGAGCATCTTCTGTCTTACATCTGGAAGGCAGAGCCACACAGGTGAGTCTGCATGTTGCTGTGTAAAGGATTCAG
>NC_050512.1:21271524-21279412 GCF_002922805.2 Oryzias melastigma
AGACACCATCCTCACTACTTTACTTTCGTTGGCTAAACGTCGGATATGACGTCACAGATTTCAGGAAGTGAAAGTAGAATCAAAAGGAACATTTCATGACATCTATTTATAAATCCACTGTGTTCTGATGATGAAAATGAGGATTGTTTATTAAAAAATATGTTTATTTCGTAAAAATTGTTCCACCGCAATGCATTATGGTCTATATCCGCTATTGTAGTGAGCATGATGCATGCTAGCTTTTCGCAAAGACTTTTTAGAAATTTCTAGTGCACTCGACTTTGGAATAGTCGATTTGGACAGCACTAGAAAATGGCAAAGGAATTTAGACATAGTCTATTTATTTACAGGCTAATGCATCAAAATGGAGTGGAGCTTGTGGCTCGCCCACATTTTTTCTACATCACAAATACAATTATTTTCAATCAGCGTATTTTCTTTTACTTCTGATTCGCTACAATGTGAATAAAGGAATACTCAATAAGGCAATTTTAAAACTAAATTTTCAAAATAAAAGTCCTCTGTCAACAGCAAAATTCCACAAGAACATGTTTAAAACTTCAAAAGCACATTTTTTTATTGCAGTAGGTCTTAAAAAAAGGGTTCTCTTTTATTTTTTTACATTTCAAAAAAGCATTTATTTGCTTTTATTTTACCATTTTAATCCATTGCTCTGATATGACATGAATATTAGCCAGATCTGTTTCTTAAAAACTGAACGACTCATGAATGATTCAGGCTGTGAGCAGGAGCCTCTGCAGCTTTAAGCTGCTCAGGAGGCGGGACGCTACGACGATGACAAGTCAGCTAACAAATGGAGATGAGGCGGAGGTAAAGAAGAGGTGGCGGGGGTGTTCAGCTGCAAGGAGTGGCGTAAGAGGAGGAGGAGTGCATGGGGACGACTGAGAGCGCATGACTGAACCCAAGACGAGTGCAAGCTGAGAAGAGGGGAATACCGACAGACAGGTAGAGCAGAGAAAAGAGGAGAGCATCTTCTGTCTTACATCTGGAAGGCAGAGCCACACAGGTGAGTCTGCATTTTTCTGTGTAAAGGATTCAGTCATTTGCACTCTTTTTGATTGGCATCACCTTATAAAATGAATGTAAGCCAAAAAAAAATGTGTCTGACCAAGCTTTTTATTTATTTGAAATTAGCCGTTTTAAAAGCTACTTATGTGCACATTAATGATAAAAAAAACCCTCAATCTTCTAATGGAAGGCCAGGATTTCTCATGGGCACGCTTGATTAAATAAACATGGATCTGTCTGCGCTCCTCCGGTTTCAGGGACCATTGCTCTCGCGTCCGTTTTCGCCTCTCGTACCTGTGACAGCTGAAACCCACAGAAGGTGAACGAACAAACCGCACAAATCGGTGGAGACGGAGAGCAGTGAGGAACCACAAATGTGTGTTGAGGAAAAGCTCCAACAACGCCCACAGAGCCTGGCTGGGGTGGGGTTCGCTTAGGGGGGGAGGTAACAGATGCTACGCCGTCACGGTTTTTTATGCGTCTCCCCGGGAAAGATCAAGGATAAGCCGAGAAACCATTGGTGAGGGGAGATGGACAGAAAGAGGAAGGGAGGGAGGAGGCTGGCCACGGTGCATTTATTAAGAGGTTGTTGTCATAGCGATGAGTGAGGATGAAGCTGTTAGTGCTTGATTAACAGGGAGAGGATGCTCTGCATGCAGTAGTTAGAGACAAGAGGCGCAACCACAAATCAATTCAAAACTTTGATCGGATTTTGATTTGTGTTTAATTTCAACATTTGATAACGACCACAATGAATTCTCCACTAAAACTATAAAAAAAAAAACCTAAAGCTTATTCATTTGAATAAATGAAAAAGCTAAAGCTCTCCAAAGCCCCATGAAAATAATAGAAGCAATACGAAAACCAATTGCTTTTTAAAAAATATACTATCATTTTTAGTTTAGGAATCCTCAAAAAATAAGCATAAATCAAATGCAAAAGTTCTAAAGCAACAGCAAAGATGACCTCAATAAAAAAAAATCTTCTACAAATTAAAAAATATGAAAGTCAACAAATCTTCCCTTAAAATAATTGAAAAAATTTCAAATATATAAGGTAACGCTCAAATTAAAGAAAAAGGGACCTGAAATGCAAGATAAAAATAGTCTCAGATCAAAAGTGTCTTTTTGGTGTTTTTAACGTGTTCCTGTGGAATTTTTCCGTGGTGGAGGACATATATAAGGGAAATTAAGCTTAAAATTCAATCTGAGTATTTCTTTGATCAAGTTTTTGGGAATCAGGAGCGAAGAAAAAATGCCTTTAAAGATAAAGTGGATGCATTTTTGGGAACTGTACACATATTTTATTTTTGGGATTTGGCAGCTTAATTTAAAAATAAAAATGCTGTCAAGTTTTCAGCTCCAACAGTTGTCAGACTATGTTTTTGCACCTATTGCTCAATCTAAATAAACCTATACTTGTCAAGAATAATTTCTATAAAATAAGTTGTTTTGGGGAAATACTCCAGGAGTTTTGCACACCTGCCAACTATTTTTTTTTAATCTTCTGCTTTGTAAAACTGCTACAGATCTTGATGCTGTTTTTTTCTTTTTTTCTACACTTTCAGCCACGGATCATGGCGAATGCCACAGCCACCGTACGCCCTCTGCTACCCGATGCCATCCCCATTTCCCACGTTTCCCTGCAGGTTCAGGAAGTCTACCCCTTCCACGACGGCTGGAACGTGGCCTGCTTCGTCATCCTGCTGCTCTTCATCCTCACCGTTCTGTCCCTGGCCGCTTTGGCCGTTCTCTACGAGTTACTGGACTGTGGCTGCTGCGCCAAAGGGAAAACACGCCATCAGCGGCAGCAGGAAAGGTCGGGAAGCTGCAGCAACCTCATGATGGGAGTATGCAAGGAGGTGGAGAGCCACACGGAGGTGGTATAGCAGCAACAAGGACAAAGAAAAATGGAAGAATTTGGGGGGTTGTGATGCCAAATTTATTACCAAAAACCCCCTGTTATTATAGACAATGTGTCTGTTTGCATGTGTCCAGTTTGGAGGGAAAGATAAAAATAAATTGATGTTCAAGAGTTTTCTGTAAATAAAAACATCTGAATAGTAAGACCTTTAAGTAAAACTTATGTCGTATTTTTTTTATAGTGGTTATTTTTTTCCTGCTGTTTTCTTTCTATGGATTGTTCACCAACAATTTCTTTACCCCTGCATCCTTATTCTGGCAAGCTTGGTAACCTCACGGTCATGAATTAGTGTTGTACCACAGCTTTTCATTTTGTTACCAAAACCCAAATAAAAGTCTACAGAAATCTGATGGTATTCCTTTGAGGTGGGTGTTAATGCAAGATGTGTGTAAAAACTGTGATTTTTTTATTAGTGGCTGCCAGTCAAATCGTATTACCAAGTAGAAAATTGTAAATATATCAACATTTTTAACAGTTGAGGAACATATTCAACTAAAAGCCGCTAAAGTATTATAAAATTTAGAAATAAATGGCCATCAGTCAATGTGATATTTAGGTGTTTTCATGTAGACACAAAAAGGGTAATAAATACACAAAAGCAAATCAACAAAAACACACAAAAAAGAGGCTGTTTGAAGAGTTTGAATTTTCCTGGCATTTTTTTCTCCTTCAACATAAAAAACATAGACATATATAGTATTTTATAATTCATATAAACCAATCCTTTTATCCACACAATTATTTTGGGCTTTATTATATTTAGTTATGTTTAACACTAACAATAAAAATGTCTGAAGTGTTTTTTTGCTCTGTGAACACCTTTAAAAAAGACATTTAGAAAATTAAAAAAAATATTCAATTTTCATTAATATTCAAATATCGGACTCAGAATTGAGTAACAATAATATGACAGATGAACAGGTATTGATTTGTCACCTAAGCAGTGTCTCATACGTCCATTTAAAAAAAAGGAAATGTCATTTAAACAAGCATTTTATACACCAAATAAGAGAAAGAAGTTTTTATTTCTTTTCAAAAAGAAGCTTCTTTTGGCTAAAATTCCCACTCCGATCATCTTTTTATCTCAGCAAAAGCGTCCCGAGTGCTTTTTTTTATTATTATGATGATTCAGTTTTTAGCCATAATGAAAAAACCCTGTCATTTTCTAGGACATAGTTTCTGCAGAGCGGCCGTAGTTTTTTAGAAATTAATTGGCACCGTTAGGAGCAACTCCGCCCCCCATCCCTTACCCATCACTGAGCTGTCTGTTTACACACTGTACCACTAGCTAACAGCCTTTAACACCCATAACCAAAAATTACTGGTGCAATAAAAATGGCAAACAATATTGGAGCAAGTCAAATTATTTTAGCTACCAAAAATCATATTTTTGGCGTTTTTAACATTTTCCTGAGGTTTTTTCGATGATGAAGAACATATTCAAAAGAAAAAGAATCAATCTAAAAAAATTTGTTTTTCTTTATTCAAGATGTTGAGAATCAGGAACAGACACTCAAATGTTGAAAAAAAACTTGTGTGACATAGAAGTTACAACGGCAAACCCCAGGCTCCCTACTGAGGTTTATTCCAATGCATCCACTTGCAGACAAATAGATCTTTGTTTTTCTTGTCCGAGCGGCCATCAGGTTTAAAATTGTTCAGCTGGATAGCTCTGATATATCTTGTCACTTTTGTTGCACTGGTAATGTTGGGTTGGGGTTATGAAGGGCTTTAAGCTAGCGTGAGAGCACGCAGATGGATGATAGGAAGGGAGAGCGGGCTTACTCTGTGCCAACAGTCCTGCCCACAACCCAGAGGCACATTTCTAATGAACTAATGCTGCTCTGCTGAAACTAGGTCCCAAAAAAACGACACAGTTTTTAAAATATTTCAGAAAAATACCATAATAATAATTGAAATAGCACTGGGAAAGCTTTTACGATAGATCAAAAGATGATTGGAGAGGGACTTTGAATGAAGCTCAGCGTCCACATGCAAAGCTTCACTTACCAGTGCCGTGTTTGGAGCCAGAAGAGCCCTCCTTGTCTAATTTGGGCTTCTTCTTTTTGTGGGATCCAGACTCTGATGCAGCTGGTCTCTTCTCAACAGCCGGAGTGGAGAGAGCTCTCTTCTTGAACAGCTCCCTCTCGCGAAGCAGAGCTGGATCCATCCAGGCTGATGGACACAAGCATGTAAACACAGAAAAGTTAGTATAAAATACAATTCTATAAAGCTCCAAACACTTCAGTAGTACAAAATGTTATGAGTTACTAGATCTGATGTTCATCAAGCCTAAAATTCAAACGTATAAACATAACTAAAAAACTGACAGCAGGATTATGTTCTTCAGAACTATGGGGCAAAAACATGTTTTGGCGTCCACTGATTGTGTCTTGCACCCAAGACAATGACCTAATACACGGAAAGTGGACCTAAAAACATCATTTTGGCACACATGGAGCCCATACAGAGCGGCTAAAGCTTAACTGGTTCGCAGCTCGTCCGATTAGCTTCTTGAATTTATCTAAAACCCCTCCCCATAGCTGGCAAATCTCCTCAGAATTAACTCTTTTATAGTCCAGATGCCCTAAAGAACTGAATCATGTGATATCATGACCAAAATACCTATCAATATTCACACAATGTCTAACACCCACTATGATGCTAACCGAGTGTTAGCATGTCAATGTTTTCAACGTTACCTGCTTCCGAGTTCTTCCTCTTTCCAGAAAGTGACTCTTGATATACTAACTTATAAACTAACGTGTAATACCGAAATAAATTCGTAAACTTTCTAGGCTGCCCAAGTAAAGTTTACTTTCTAATTTTAAAAAGTGTTTTATCCATGTAACAACTCTTTCGCCCAGTGATCGAGTTGTCCGTTATCGCACTGTATTCCTTACATGACGTCATGTGTGTACAAAAAACTCGCATGTGTATAGCTCAACATCGCCACCTATTGGTCTGGAGGATACATTACAACCTCCTTTAAGCATTGTAGCAGTTTTTGGTCTGGGATTCAGAAACAAACCTATATATCATAAGGATATATTTAATATATTATGTATATATTTATATATTTTTTTAATGGTCTATCTTAACGTGTTTTGCTTATCTTTCACAATTTTCCATTAGATAACTTATTTGTACTGAACAGCACATTTGTCGCTCCTAACATTTCTGCTCATGTCCTGAAAATTATTCAATGGTTATCATTACTGACAGATTACTAAGTTTTACTTCCAACATAAAACTATATATTTTGTTTTGCATTTGGGTGCAATCACCATTTTTAATACAAACATAATCTTTACATATTCATCTTTAAATATTGTGTCAGTTTTCTAGCCAAATTGTGCGCATTGACCAATTAAATAAATCTTTTCCTAAAGATAAAACAGTTTTAAGAAATTTCATTAAAATCTTAGCAATCTTTATAATAATATTTACTACTATTTAATATTTACTTAGGGCAATGGAACACAAAATTATAAAAATTGTTCTTTTTCAGTGTTTCAATGTGTTTGCCCTATTTGACCTCAAGTTCCCTGAATTTCACAAAATCTCAAACACGATTCATGAAGCTCTTTAGAAATTACCCATCATTCCCTAATTATTTTATAGTGCAAGGATGAGAAGGTGAGCTATAGTCTGTTTATTATACGGAATTGTGATTTTTTTTATTGAGACTATATATGGAAACACAAAAAATACACAATCTGTGTGTTTAAAAGCACACTGAAGTCTAATTAAGTTTATTTTAGAAATCTCAGGGTTTACAATTATATTTATCTGGTTCAATTTTAGTTGGAATGATCACAGGGATAACTCATTCAGCCTTTTAAAGCCCACTTTAGTAGTAAAGTACATAACTACTGGCTGCATCTTTTGCTGTGCTGAGTGTAATGAATATTTTCCCATCCTTTTTTCTCCCTTTCCGCTCCCCGTTTGGTTAATGTCACTGCGTATCATCTCAGACACTCCTCATCCATGAGTGGGAATGGGTTATCTCCGGAGGAAAAATAGCTCAACATCACCACTTAGTGGTTCATTAATTTTTCTGCCTCACTTGTGCACATTTCTCTCAACAGACTTGCTCTGTGGAAATGACACTAAAGCAAATCTTTGCACACAGTAACTTTAATATGTTTGCCTTAAAAAAAAAAAAGTTCATTTTTCTATGCCTGGTGAGTCAACAACAAAAGATTGGATGTTAGCATTTTGCTGTTTATTTGCAAAACTGAGTAAATAAAACTTTATGAAAATAATATTTCCTCCACTACCACCATAAGAAAAACATTTTTATTCAAGATGCCAAAGATGGGTGAAATAAACATGTTTCCCACTAATTTTATCAGGTTGTTTTGGTGGAAGATTTTTGAATGAGGGTATGCAATTCCAACTATCACCTGTAGGGGTGCTAACGCACCAAGACACATAATACCTGTTCAAAACCAACAAAACACATTTTTTTGTTTTGGACTAAAAGCTATTAGTATCAGGTCAGTTCAGCAACTTATCACTAGATTACTTCAGAAAAATGCGACATAATCTTTTTATTTCAATGTAAATAATCCAATTTAAACAGCAGAATAATCTCAGAATAAAGTACAATATTCCCACCTAGGGACTGGAGATCCGCAAGTACGTGAAACCGCGAATAAAGAAACGCAAATACGCGGGAGAACACTGTATCTATTTAAGTGTACCAGTACTACAAATAGGATTAGTCTGTACTCAAATTTAGTCAGTATACTTAAAGTCTACTTTTTATATACATTGTAAACTTAACATTTTTCAATTTAGTCTGAAAAGTATTCAGTTAGTGTACTTCCTATACTACACATACACGGTCTATAATTTACTTTGCTATCCTTATACTGAAGTATACTTAATGAAATAAACTTCAAGTGTGCTACTTTTTTTTTTTTTTTTT
>NC_050512.1:21279545-21280019 GCF_002922805.2 Oryzias melastigma
AAATGTAATCACTGCATGTAAATAGTATATAAAAACTAAACAAGTATTGTAGATAGTACATGAAAAGTGAACTTCAAGTATACTGCCTTATTTCTAGCATAGATTTAGTATACATGTACTTAAATAGACTACTTCTTGCTTATTCAAAGGTATTTTTTTGTTACATTTCAAATAAAATTGACACATGACTTTTGATTGTCATGTTTTTTTCCTTTTTTTTTTGGTCCATCAGGTTCATTTTTCTATTAAGTTAACCAATGAACCTATGAAGTATATTTTTGGTCCGTGGGAGGAGCCCACACATGTACCAGGAGAACATGGAATGTCAGCATAGAAAGGTCCCAGCTGGGATTTTGAACCATGTAAGGTGGGAGTGCAGACCACTACACCACTGTGCAGCCCTGTTTGTCCCACTTCTCTACCTATTTCTGAAAAAGTTCAGTGATATCACAAATTAAATCATCTACAAACATA